>NC_058369.1:80986985-81287680 GCF_018350175.1 Felis catus
GCACAGCTTGTAAAACAATATAACAATTGTTATTGTATATTGTATATTGTAAAACAATATAACTTTGCCATTGTTCTAATATTTAGAACAATGCTTCCTATGTAAGCAGATCTCTTCATACAAAAATACATATTATTGATAGATAATGTATGATTTGAATGTAGGAATCACTAGCTATGTGATTCCCTGAGTTTCCCACTCAAGATTCAAGACACATGGAGGTACAGAGTATTTAAATCTCTAAACCAGTTAGTTACTTAAAGTAGGTAATTCTGACAGTTTCCGTTTATTATTACTAGTAAGGTTATAACCTCATGGATGCTTTTATTGCTCTTATGAAGTGCAGCTCTGTTGCGAAATGTGATGGTCATGGCAACGCCTAACATACGAAAATCAAGTAGAAAGGAGGCGATAGGTCTGACACCAATGCTCACAAACTTGACCCTACAGCAGAGAATGGCCAGAGACTCTGGCCCAGGCAGGGGATAGCACAGGCCAAGGGAGACTGATGTTGGAATTTCCCTTAATTGGAGCCCAGTGACAAATCTGTACAGGCAACCAAGAGAAAGGGTGGTTTGTATCTAGAACTCCAGCTGTGGGTGACTACAGATAAAACTTTTGCGGGCACAAAACATTTTTTTTACTGCTTTTTCCTCATCCTGAGGGCCTAGTATAGTGCCTGGCAGTATAACCAGGAGGTCTTGGGAGCAGGTGTCTAGTTCAAGTCTAAATTCCACTGAGACAATGTGGAAGGGAGAAAAGGAGTGCCTTAGGGATGTTCATGTGAGAAAAGGATCCCAGGTCTGCCTGGCAGTAAAGGAGATATAGAAAGCAACACAACAAATTCTCAAGAATCATGGCTGATCCCCAAGATCATACATCTGATGAGGCAGGTAAATTCTAAACCTCCCTGGATAGCAGGACGGAAACCATTGTCCTTTGTCCTTCCCGACTGGAGGATTGGTTTAAGAACAAGGATATGATTGACCTTATGTGTGTCAAGGATGACTAATATGTCAAGCACATAGTCGTGGAGATCATCTCGTTCAGTCCCCTTATGAAAAATAACTAGGGGAGCCTGGGTGGCGCAGTCGGTTAAGCGTCCGACTTCAGCTCAGGTCGCGATCTCGCGGTCCGTGAGTTCGAGCCCGCGTCGGGCTCTGGGCTGATGGCTCAGAGCCTGGAGCCTGCTTCCAATTCTGTGTCTCCCTCTCTCTCTGCCCCTCCCCCTGTTCATGCTCTGTCTCTCTCTGTCTCAAAAATAAATAAACGTTAAAAACAATAAAAAAAAAAAACTAGGTTCTGTTATTGCCCCTACTTTACAGATGAGTAAATCGAGGCTCGGGGAGGTTATTTGATTTGCCCAAGATCAAGACTATTAAGTGGTAGCTAAGATCTCAACCCAAATTGGACTACAAAGTTCAAGCTCTTAATCACAATACTTTGCTGCTTCTAAAAAATACATCTTTGCTTTTGGGTAGCTATCAGAAGAAGACTAGCTACTAAGGGCCTCACAAGGAGGTATATCCAATGGCAGAGTTGGCTCAGAATTGGTTCTGTGGCATCAGTGAGTAGTGCTGTCCAGGACTGGGCATCAGAGATGTGTTCACACCAGATTCCCAGGAGTGAGGTGCTGGAGAGGCTGAGGAAGCAAAATGGTGACTGACCAAGGGCGCAAATCACAGAGCATGTAGAATCCACACACAAAGATTTTAATCCATGACTTATTACCGTAATTAATGATTTGTTGTTTTCTCTCAAATGAAAATTAGTTTGTCAGATGTAGTAATTGAGGAAGCTAATTACACTTAGCCGCACAGGGCCTGCCCCAGGCAAAACTGAATGTCTTTTGGCTTTGATTTGTTCCCTCCTATCTTGGCAGCATTTCCTTCCCTTCACAATTCCTTTATATTCCCTCACAAGCCCAGGGTTTTTATGCTGCCCTTATCTTTTCCTTCCAGAAGAAGATTGATGTAATAAATGAGTTCATAATAGGGTTGGTTGGTAATTTAATAAATTACATTGCCTGGAAATGTTTGTATTTATAAAAGGAATCTTAGTAAATGTAGTGTCATGTCCTGGATTGGATACATGGGGGGGGGGGGGGAGGGGGAGGACATCATTAGAAAAACTGGTAAAATCTGAATGTTAATTCTTTAGTATTGGCAAATGCACTGTGGTTATGTTAGGAGTTACCATTAGAGGAAGCTGAGTGAAGGGTATATGGAAACTCTTTTGTACTATCTTGGCAACTTTCCCATAAATCTAAAATCATCTGTAAATAAAACTTTTAAAGTAGCAAAAGAGAAATGAATTGCTATTCAAAAGAAGAAATCTCTAAGAATTTTAGGTGTAGGTCATACCATTATAGATATATGAGGATGACCCTATAGCTATATACCTGTTTACTTTTACAGACCCTTAGTTTATTTAACCATTGAATACTTCTGTTTTGTACATTTTGGGCTTACAGATTTTGTAAAATTTGGATTTACAAATAATATGCAGGGTAAGAAGATTGTTATCTATTCTTCTCACTGCTAGAAATGATGCTGGAAGACAAAAACCAAGCTGAGAATTAAAGTTGTAAAACAAGGAGCCCACAGCCACTTTTTACTTCTTTAGGGAAGCGTGATTGATTCCAGAAACCTGAATTAGGCAAACATTAATTGATGTGCTGGGGAGATGAGTAATTTAGAAAAAACAAGGTCACTAGATTGCCAGTATTATAAAAAATCAGAAGGAAAACAAATTCACTTGGGTTTGCAAATACTCACATAGGGGTTTGTTCTTTATCTAATGGCAACATGGGAATCAGTAGTCTTTCTATGACCTAATTTAAAGGAGTAAGTACTTGAGTACATACCCTCAGTTCAGGGCTCCAGGAGAATTTACTGAGGATACCTCCAGGGACCTTAAAATTAGATAAAGAGTTTAAAAACATGATTTCCCTCTTGGAGAAGGTAGACCGACTAGTTGGCACTGTGTCAGATGAGAGACAATAGAAGCTTGTTCTATTATTTATACAAATTGACTGGTTTGGCAGTTGCTACAGCAATGAGCCATAATGAACTACAGAAGAATGAAAATGTGATTTCTTTAGCGTTGTACAAAAATGGGATATTCACAGGAAGGCAGAGAATGACATTATAAACGTCTTATAAATGACATTATAAAGATGGTCTTCCTGGTTGCTACTTTATCGCGAATGTAATGTAAATAGTGTATATTTACTGGGGCAAAAATTGTAATGTTGGGCCATCATTTCTGTGCTATTAGTCAGGGGACCTTGTAATTCCAAAGGAATTTTAAAATATTCATTTTCCATGACTTACTTTTAGCTACACTGTCTCTGCCTTTGTTTGCAGTAAAGGCTTTCTTTTAGTGAGTTTCAGAAATTGGATGATTTGTTCATGTCTTCCCAGCCAGGGGAAGAAAGAGAAATCATAAAGCATGTAATTCAACTCTAAAATACCTAATTTTATGATTAATCGGTTCAGTCTTTTTTTCTGTTAGGGAATCCTTGGTCTTTGTGGTATGCTCTTGACTTTGAAAGTTGATGTTTATATCTTCTATTTTCATTCATTCCCATTTAACCATACTGGGTTTTCTCTAAAAACATTGTGTTCAATTCGAGGAAAAGCCTTTTAATGTTGATGTTTATATCTTTGAATGTTGATGTTTCTATCTTCTATTTTCATTCATTCCCATTTAACCATATTGGGTTTTCTCTAACAACATTGTGTTCAATTCGAGGAAAGGCCTTTTAAACAAAAATACTATGCGCTTCAACTTCCCCAACCCTAAGGGCTATGTTAGTCAAAGACTAAACTCACAGAAAATGTGAGTCAGACAAAACAACTTTCCTAAAACTGAGTCTTAACTTGAGCCAGCAAGGATCATTTATCCAGATATCTACTGCAGAATGTGTGTGTGTGTGTGTGTGTGTGTGTGTGTGTGTGTGTGTGTGAGTGAGAGAGAGAGAGAGAGAGAGAGAGAGAGAGAGAGAGAGAGAGATCTTATTTTTCTCTT
The DNA here is from genome assembly GCF_018350175.1 of Felis catus. Classification (NCBI taxonomy): domain Eukaryota; kingdom Metazoa; phylum Chordata; class Mammalia; order Carnivora; family Felidae; genus Felis; species Felis catus. The sequence continues at coordinate 80,991,018 of NC_058369.1, forward strand.
TTGCCTGGAGCAAAGCAGGAAACTGATTATGACTGTGCTACCAAAATTGACTTCAATAGAAAATGCTCCTTGGCATTAGAAGATATTATATATAATTAGACTCCTAGACATGAGCCAAATTTGAAATTATGTTCATAGTATAAATGTCAAAATGAATAATATTCAATGTGGTAAACAAAAGGTTTAGTGTAAATATTATAATTTTGATATGGGCTGAGTTCTTACAAAACTATATTGCAGGGATTCTCAAACAGGGGCAATTTTACCTGTGCTCTGAGGGAACACTTGACAATGTCTGGAGACATTTTTTGTTGTCATATCCAGAGGTTAGAGACCAGGGATGCTGCTAAACGTTGTACAGTGAATGGGACAGCCCCCTATAGCAAAGAATTATCCAGTTCAAATGTCAGTAGTGCTGAGGCTGAGAAATCCTGCCTATACCCCAGCTTGTGAGTGACTGTACCACAGACAACTCTGAAAATGCATCATTTCATACAGTGTCCCTTTAGGTTAACAGGGGAATCTTATTTCACTGAAAAACTATTCTGTCTGGTTGTTGTTGTTGTTGTTGTTGTTGTTGTTGTTGTTGTTGTTTTGTTGTTGTGAGTTAAAAAGACATATGCTTCTCATATACCAAAGACACTGAAAAATCAAGGGGAACTGAGGGACAATCCCTTACTAGGGCCCATGGGATAAATTTTAATCCTCTCTAAAGAGTCTTTGGCTGGAGAAAGAAGTAATAAAATAACTTGCTGATAGTGGTGTTTGTTAGCAGAGTGAAAGATGTTACTGAGAGGGATGGCGAAACATTGGTTGCAGTTTGTAACTCATAGGGAAAAATGTATAGCTGTGTATCTGCTCAGACCAGTAGTTTTTTTAAACCTGGTTACAAGTAGAATTATATGTGCCCAAGCCCTATGCCAAGATTCTGAACAAACTGATTAGGGATGGGGCCCGACATTCTGTATATTTTTAAAAGTTTCCAATTCCTAGATGGATTGATTTCTAGTCAAGATGGTTTAGAATACCATCTCTTTTTTTTTTTTAATTTTTTTTTCAACGTTTATTTATTTTTGGGACAGAGAGAGACAGAGCATGAATGGGGGAGGGGCAGAAAGAGAGGGAGACACAGAATCGGAAACAGGCTCCAGGCTCTGAGCCATCAGCCCAGAGCCTGACGCGGGGCTCAAACTCACGGACCGCGAGATCGTGACCTGGCTGAAGTCAGATGCTTAACCGACTGCACCACCCAGGCGCCCCTAGAATACCATCTCTTAAAAGGTGCCTTTTAAATACCCTTAAAATAAAAATATGTCTAGCAAAATGTTCACTTGTCCTACCCCTGATGACCACTCCATTCTCATCTCCTGTCTCCTGTTAATTCCCTGAAAATGCACCTGCCTGAGTGTTACACTTGGCAGTGAGTTATATATGTGTCACAGGAGCCACTGTCTGTTTTTCATAGGCTGGTAAATGGTTCTTATTACATGTGTTGCTATCCCAGATCAGACTCACTAGTGATAAACTGATGATATCACTAGGAATCCCACCTGGACACTCTATGTAGCACCACAGGCAGCACTGGAGTTTACTTCAAACACTAAGGAGATTCAGTCCAAATATGGTTCTATATTGAGCTGATGGAGTGTATTTCTATGTGACGAGGCACATAAAAAAAGTCAGTCATTATCCAGGCGATATCCTAAGTATTCATTCTGCTTACTTCAATATTGTAATTCATCAAAAAAGGAAGGAAGGAAGGAAGGAAGGAAGGAAGGAAGGAAGGAAGGAAGGCAGGCAGGCAGGCAGGCATGGCTGATTTTGAACATACTTGTAAGAGTTGTAGTATTGCCTGAACAGGGCCAAAGGATTTTGCTATAAATATGATAGATAATTTAAGGGTACTTTCAATTAATCATTACATCAATAATTTAATGTGTTTTCTTTCATCTAAATGTGTCCTGAGGCAGGTAAGAGAAACACTACTTACACATTGCAAAAGAAAGATTATTCACTCCCTGGGCTCAAAGTTGCATATAATATGCAGAAATTAAACTTTGCTTTAATTGAAATTTGGTTGCAGTTTGGGGCTTTATAGTTTCCTTGGGCCACCTACTACATTCTTTTTAATGAAGCGTTAAAGGAGGGCAGCTTAAAAAAAAATACTAATTTAGGTCTGATCTCTGCATGTTTCAAGCAACAAAGCACTTCATTTTGTCCATTTTAACATCATTCTAAAAAAAAACAGAGATAACCCCAAAATACTCCTGACCATCCTTAATAATGATTGTATGTCTATATACTATTAGCTTATCTACAGCCTTCTAGAATATATTTCAATTTTATTTTTTAATACCAGCTTCATTGAAATATAATTCATAGGCCATACAATTCACCCCTTTAAAATATACAATTTAAGTGTTTTTAGTATAATTCAGGTTCATACAATCATCATCAAAAATTTCAGACCATTTTCATCACCTTCCAAAAGACACCTTGCACCCGTGAGCAGTCACGCTCTATTTCCCCAGCCTCTGGCAGCCACCAATCTACTTCCTGTCTCTATGAATTTGCCTTTTCTGGACATGTCTTGTAAATGGAATCATTCAACATGTAGTCTTTTATGCTTAGCTTTTTAAAGTTATCATGTTGTCAAGGTTTATCTTTGAAAGGTTTATGCTAATACCATGAACAGTACTTTATCCCTATTTATGGCTGAATGATACTCCAGTGTATGTATATACCATATTTAATTTAGGCATCCATCTGTTGGTAGACATTTGGGTTGTTTCCACTTTTGCCTATGATGAATAATGCTCCTGAGATCATTTGTATACAGTTGTGTGTGTGTGAACTTTTGTTTTAAAATCTCTTGGGTATACATTTAGAAATGGAAGTTTTAGGTCTTTCAGTAACTCAGTGTTTAACATTTTGAGGAATTGCCAAACTTTTCCAAAGTGGCTACAGCATTTTACATTCTCACTAGAAATATCTGAGGTTCGATTTCTTAACATCTTCATCAACATTTATTGTTGTCTGTCCTTTTTATTTTAGCCTACTTGATATAGGTTTAGTGGTATCTCATTGTGATTTTTATTTCTATTTCCCCAACGAAGGATGATATTGAGCATCTTTCCATGTGCTTATTGGCTGTTTGTATGTCTTCTTTGCATAAATGGTTATTCAAATCCTTTGCCCATTTTTAAATTGGGTTATTTATCTTTTATTGTTCTGGCTTATATATATGAGATATATGTGTATAAATATACATACAAACATATATAAATGCATACATACTGGATACAAGTCTCTTATCAGATACAGGATTTGCAAGTATTTTCTCCCATTCTGTGGGTTGTTTTTTTACTTCCTTGATGATATCCTTTGTTTCGCAAAGTTTTAATTTTTACAGAGTTCAGTTTATTTGTTTTCCTTTTTTGTTTGTGCTTTTCATGTTGTATTTAAGAAAGCATTTCCAAATACAAGGTCATGAAGATTTACCGCTGTGTTATCTTTTAAGAGTTTTATAATTTTAGTTACTACATTTCAGTCTGTATTCCATTTCAAGTGAATTTCCATATTTGTTGTGAATTAGGGGGCCCAACTTCATTCTTTATTATTATTATTATTATTATTATTATTATTTTGCTTTGTAATCAGTATATTAAGGAGACATTCATACATTTCAAGAATTGCTTAATTCTGATATCCAGATTTAAGCTTGTGTGCTTTTAAACATACAATTAAAGCTATAGTACTAACATTAAATTATAGTTATTTTGGAACATAAGTTAAATGGTTTCAAGTAAGCCTGTAAAAACATCTAAAATACCTTCCTATCTCATACATGCAAATTACTTCTCAATGTAAAGATCGCTTCACTCTAAGTAACCCTGCTCCCAAAGTCACTACTCGAAGCTTACCAAGGTCCAAAGAGAAGGAAAAAAGTATAGCCAGGACTGATTATATAATTATATACATAAATAAATAAAAAATAAAAAGATGGCATAGCAGAAAGGCATGCAATTCTACAAGTGTAATCCCTCAAGCAGCACCATATTACGATAAACCTCTTCTTTAGAGAGGTATCATTTCGATCACTGTTACCACAGGCCAAATTACACAGTATGCCATCTTCAAGTAACAGGTGAGGCAATAGAATAAATGCAGAGACATCACAACAAATCCCAGTTAATATAATTACAGATCGATGCTTCTCTACAAATTAAGTTTTTTGTCTGATTGCTAGTTAAATACAAGTTTTAACTTCATAACATCGTAGCTTACAGTTAAGGGTCATAGGGGTGCCTGGCTGGATCAGTCAGTTAAGCACACCACTCTTGATCCCAGGGTCTTGAGTTCAAGCCGCACATTGGGCATAGAGCTTACTTAAAAAGCAAAACAATTAAGGGTCATAGACTGAAAATAGCATTTCAGTCCAAGCTGTTTCATGTATATAGAGCTGAAATCGGTTATAAGACATGGCCTAAGCAACGGTAGGGGAGATTTTTTTTTTTAGTGGTTTTTACAGGGGCACCTGGGTGGCTCAGTCAGTTAAGCGTCCAACTCTCATATTCAGCTTAGGTCATGATCTCATGGTTCATGGGATTGAGCCCTGCATTGGGCTCCTCGCTGACAGTGCGAAAAGTGCTTGGGATTCTTTCCCTCTCTCTCTGCCCTTCCCCTGCTCATGCTCTCTCTCTGTTTCTCAAAATAAACAAACTATTAAAAGAAAAGTGGTTTTTAGAAGTATTAAGCTTATCTTGCACACTGAAGTAATCATATATACAGGGCAAAATCAGAGCTTTTATGTTGGAGTTTATTCTTCATTTAACTTTTAAAACACTACTATAGTTGAATATTAAAAACAATGGCAAGCAGTGAGATATGATTATAGTTCTTCACTATCACATATAAAATGCCAGCAGTATTATTCACTGGCCCCATTAAGAGGTCTGACATGGAACACCACCCCTAAGATGATGTTCATCATCCTCATATGCTTCTCCATTGTAATGGTGCCATCTTTCCTGATTTGGATCAAAGTCCACCAGTTCTACCTGGTCCATTTCATCAGTCTCTTCTACTTCCTTCCTCTCAGGTAGGAGTTTTTCCAGGAAAGAGTTTATTGGGAGAGAGAAAGCCATTCTCCGGGAAGTTTACCTTAAATTCAATGATTCAGCAACCCTTTCCATATGGTCTATGATAAATTAGCATGCCTTCCTTTAGCACACTTGATATCTCCATGCTTGACACTTTGACCTTGATGAAAGGTGATGAGAATGGTTCAGTTGTCAAGAGTAGATACTGACTTTTGAAAGCCACACAGTGCTTCAACCAGCACTATGTCTATACACATGAAAAGGTCTTCTTGCCCAGTAAAAACAGTATGGTCCTTCTGATCTAAAACAATGATAATATCTCCTGATTCCAGTCTATTTCTAATATCTCCGGATTCCAGTCTGTTTCTTGGTCTCCTTCACCACGGAATGTTATTTTCTGGCCATCTTTCATGCCTTTGTCAATATGAACTTCTAAAAATCGTCTCTCAAACTGTCTTTGTTCCATTTCAGCTTTTGCATCTATCTTTAGGACTGATCCATTCTCCATGGCCTTGACCCTCCATGCATGCAGACTGAATTTGCTGAACCATTCCAGGTCCTATCTGATGAATTCTTATTTGCTTTCCAGTACCTTTGCAATTGGGACAGCATCCTGCCACTCCTTTCTTACCGTCTCAGCCTTTACATTTGTCACAAATCACATTCTTCTACAGAGCTGGTTTTCTTCTTGCATCATATATAAATCTTTTAAGGCTATTGAGAGCTGATTCACAACCTTTATACCTCACCTTTCTCTCTGCATCCTTCCTCCTCCTCCAGAAAACATCAGAGATGTCCATCAGGGAGCTAAAACTACCACCAGCTCCACCTTCTTTAATTGCTTGTTCTCCTCCTTTGTCATATAATCCCCATTTCTTTGCTTCAGAGAGCACTTCATAAGCTTGAAAAATCTGTTTAAACTTCTCTCCTTCTTATGGATTCTTATCAGGGTGGTACTTCAGGGCCTGTCAGCCTTTTTCAATTCTTCCTGGATGGCATTGGGTTTGACCCCCAAAACATCATATTAAGTGGTTTCTTTCACCATTTTCTACAGCTGGTGAGCTCTGAGACCAGTGTGAGGGAGCAGAAAGGAGTGTGTTGCTGGTTGCAGCCTGCACAGATGCTACTCCTACACTTCTCACCGAGTGTTCTGCAAAGTTCCCCCATCTTCATTCTTTTACATGTGGATTTCCTGTTGACTGAATGGGAAAGGTTTTTGTTGAAAAGACCTCTTTTTTCTTTGTATTGTCCTGGCTCCCTTGCCAGAAAGCAATTGGCCATAATGTGAAAGTCCATTTTTGGACTCTCAGTTCTGTTCCACTGATCTGTTTGTTCTTCTGTTAATATCACACTGTTGTGATTACTGTAAGTTGATAAGAAGTACAAGTCCTCCAATTTTGTTACTCTTCATCAAGATGATTTTGACTCTCCTAACCCCTTCCATTTCTGTTTGAATTTTATGATCAGATTATACATTTCTGGGAAATACTCAGCTAAGACTTTGAAAAGTACTGTGTTGAATCTGTAGATCAATTTTGGTATTATTGCCATCTTAACAGTAGTTAAGTTTTCTGATTTATGAACATGAGATTTCTTTCCATCTGTTTAGATCTCTTTTAGTTTCTTCAGCAATGTTTTATATTTTGTTATGTATAATTCTGGCTCTTATTTTGCTAACCTCATATTTTTGATGCTATTGTGAATGGAATTGTTTTCTTAATTGTATTTCCAGTTTATTCATTGATAGTGTATAGAAAAACAACTTATTTTTGTATATTGGTCTTTTGTTCTGTAACCTTGCTGGATTTATTTCTTAGTTCTAATAATTTTCTTGTTGATTCTTTAATATATCTATACACAAGATTATGTCATTATGTTAGTATATGTCAAATAGAGATATTTTCACTTCTTCCTTTTCAATATGGATGCCTTATAGTTCTTTTTCTTGACTGATATCCCTGACTGGAACCTCCAATACAATGTTGAATAAAAGTGGCAAGAGCAGCTTTCTTGTCTTTTTCATTCTTGTTACTTTCATTTTCTCCAATAAGTATCATTTTAACTCAGTTTTTTATAGATGGCATTTATCAGTTTGAAGCTGTTCCTTGTATTCCTAGTATGTTGAATGTCTTTTTTTTTTTTTTTTTTTTTTAGCATGAAAGGATATTGGAAGCCGTCAAATGATCTTACGGCATCTAATGATATGATCATAGTTTTGTTTCCCCTTTATCCTATTAATGTGGTATATTACATTGATTGATTTTTGTTTATTGAAACAACACTTGTATATTGCATTCATGTGTTAAGTCCTGTGTAGTCATGGTGTATAATCCTTTTAACATGTTGCTGGATTCCAATCTGCTACTATTTTGCTGACAGGTTTTTTTTTTTTTTTTGTCTATATTCATAAGTGGTATTTGTGTAGTTTTTGTTTCTTGTAATATATTTGCCTAGTTTTGGTATACTGGCCTCCTAGAATGTGTTGGAAAATGTACCCCCCCATCTGTTTTTTGGAAGAGTTTGTGAAGGATTAGTGTTAAGTCTTCTTTAAACATTTTATAGAATTCACCAATTGAAGCCATGTAGACCTGGGATTTTCTTTGTGGGATGTGTTTTTTTACTGTTGCACTCTGTATGCTTATTATAGGTCTATTCAGATTTTCAATTTCTTATTGAGTCAGTTTCAGTCATTACATCTTTCCAGAAATTTGTCCATTTCATCTTGGTTATCTAGTTTGTTAGGATTAACCATTCGTAGTATTTCTTTAAAATCCTTTTTATTTCTGCAAAGTTAATAGTAATATCTCCTCTTTCACTCCTGATTTTAGTAAATTCATTTTCTTTCTTTCTTCCTCTTTCTTTTCTTTTCTTTTCATTATAGCAAATGATTTGTCAATTTTATTTTTTTTCAATGAACCAACTTTTGGTTTCATTGCTTTTTCTCTATTGTTTTTCTATTTACTCTTTTATTCATTTCTTCTTCTTTAATCTTAAGTATTTCCTTCCTTTTGCTTGCTTTGATATTCATTTCTTTTAAATTAAATTTTATTTTTGACAAAAATGTTTTGAATGTCATTTAATAAGAAATGGCTTATAGTAGAAAGGAAGGCTTTCCTTCTCCACTCCTTCCAGAAACACTTCCAAAGTAAGCCACTATCATCATTGTAGCTGTTGCTTTTGGTATTGATATCCATATTTTTAAATACACTCAAATCAAGTGACTTCAGATTATGGTAGAAGAAGGTATACATTTGTTTTATACCATTGCCCCTCAACACACAACTTCATCTCCATATCTGCCCAATGTAAGTATTATATCACATTCTTAAATAAAATCAGTCATCAGTGTTTCAATCAATGATTATATCAATATTATTCACTGTAGAACCAAATGATATACTATGATTTTTTTCCTTCTCAAGCAACTTATCACCTTTAATTATTTCTTCTCTTTGTTAATTTACTCTGTTACTCTTCTTGGAGCACTTTTTCAGTTGCTGCCCGAGTGATTATACATGAGAAGTACAATATTTGCTTCCTTATTAATTTTTTTTAAGTATGCGGGTCTTGCTCTCCCTCTCCCTCTCCTCTCTCTCTCTCTCTCTCTCTCTCTCTCTCTCTCTCTCTCTCCCCCTCTCTCTCGAGCCAAATATGAGGCTTGAACTCATGACCCTGAGATCAAGACCTGAGCTGATAAGAGTCAGACGCTTAACTGACTGGGCCACCCAGGTGCCCCTGATTCCTTACGTTTGATGATAGGTTGGCCAGAAATAGAATTCCAGATTAAAAGTAATACTCTCTGAAAATTTTGAAGACTTTCCATGCTGTAATTGAGAACATGAAAATGACACAATTTTATTGTTATCTTGAACATTATTATATTTTCTCTGCCTGCAAGTTTTTAGCGTATTCTCTTTATACTTGTTGGTTTTCAATTTCTTGATAATGCTTATAAAGCATAGGAACTAGGTGGCAGTCCAGTCCTTATACCAGAGGTGTTCTCTCCATTTTCCTGCTTTTAGCCCCCGATATCGTACCTTGTGTCTTAATTCCAGACCCTCCCTCAGTATTTCTAGACAAGAAGGCTCAGGTTTATTATATTTTCCTAAAATTCATTACATTTTACCCATATAAATGCTCAGCTGACAAACACATATTCTCAAACTGCCATAGAAATTATTGCCTGAAATTATCGGAATTAATGGATGTTTAACAACTAGAAATAAGCATAATCTACAGATTTTGAAAGTTTCACTTTGCATTTCCACTTCCTGAGCATGATTTAATTATGGGTAATATAAGCACTGTTTATTTCTATTAAAGTCAGAAGTCGTGAAGAAAACATTATTCCCAATTCCCTGACTATTCTATTTATATAATTGAGCTTAGTGTGCATAGTTTTTAGTGTAGAAATTTATTGAAACCTTTCACATCAATAGAAATGTATGATAGTTCATGAAATAAATGATTGAAAATGTAATATAGAAGAGATTCTACAATAAATAGGTTGAGGAGCACCTGAGTGGCTTGATTGGTTAGGCATCTGATTTCAGGTCAGGTCATGATCTCGCAGCTGGTGAGTTTGAGCCCTGCATCAGGCTCTGTGCTGACAGCTCAGAGCCTGGAGCCTGCTTCAGATTCTGTATCTTCCCCTCTCTCTGCCCCTCCCCTGCTCACGCTCTGTCTCTCTCTCTCTCTCTCAAAAATAAACATTAAAAAAAATTTTTTTAATAATAAATAGGTTGATAAAAAGTTATTCAATAATATATACAAAGAAATTGTTTTAATAAATGAGAAAAATAAGTTTAAATTCCAACTGAATACCCATATACCAAAATAAATTCCAGATGAACAGAAAAAATTTCCAGGAGAAAATGCATGCACATATCTATCTATTCAATTGAGTTTAGAAGGGGAAAGAGCTTCTAAGCATGAAAACCCTGGAAAAAATTAGAAGGAAATTGAATGATAGATTTGATTACATGAAAATTTGAAATTCTTTTTATTAAAAAGCGTACATGTAAAGAGACTAATTATAAACTGCATACAAAATATTGGTAAGAAATATACAGCATAGGGATGTCTGGGTGGCTCAGTTGATTAAGCGTCTGACTCTTGGTTTTGACTCAGGTCGTGATCTCACGGTTCCAGGTCATGAGTTTGAGCCCTGCGTTGGCTCTGTGCTGACAACACAGAACCTGCTTCAGATCCTCTGTCTCTCTCTCTCTCTGTCCCTTCCCCGCTCTCTCAAAAATAAATAAATATTTTAAAAAGTAATATATAGTATAGACTTAATAGCCTTCACATTTAAAGAGTTCTTGTAAATTGGGGCGCCTGGGTGGCTCAGTCGGTTAAGCATCCAACTTCGGCTCAGATCATGATCTCATGGTTTGAGTTCGAGCCCCGTGTTGGGCTCTGTGCTGATAGCTTGGAGCCTGGAGCCTGTTTCAGATTCTGTGTCTCCCCCCCTCTCTCTCCCCCTCCTCCGCTTGTGCTCTGTCCCTCTCTATCAAAAAATGAATAAATGTAAAAAAATAATTTTTAAAGAGTTCTTGTAAATTGGTTAGAAAAACATCAAAACCCATAGCAAAATGGGCAAGGACATGAATAGATAATTCCCAAAGCTGAAAAATGTAACTGACAAACATGCAAAATATCCTTACTAATAATCAGTGGGGTGGAAACTAAAAGTAACAAGACACCTTTGGAATGAAAACTGTACACTGATGATGCTCAATGCCACCAGGGTATCTTGGGGAGGGTGCTCTCTGGGACATTGGTTGACAAAGCTACCCTTCCTTATATGCCACTTGGAACTATGGCCTCCATGTTTATGCCCTTAATTTAATTATCCAAGTCCTGGAAATCTATCTTAAAACACAAGATATGCTAAAAATGTCTAACTCAGAGAAACAGAGAGTAGCATGGTAATTACCAGGGGTTGAGAGGTAGGAAAAATCAGGAAATATTGGTCAAAGGGGAACAAGCCTCTAGTTATAAAATTAATAAGTTTTGAGGATCTAATGTACAACATAGTAATTATTGGTAACAATACTGTATCATATACTTTAATGTTTCCAAGAAAGTAGACCTTAAATGTTTCACCATAAAAAGAATGGTAATTATATGACCGGATGAAGGTGTTAGCTAATGCTGTAATGGTGATCATTTTGCAATGTATAAATGTTTCAGATCAACATGTTGTACAACCTAAATTTGTGCAGTGTTATGTGTCAGTTATATCTCAATAAAATTGGGGGGAAAATAAAAGACATGGTCAAAGATTCATATACTTCATTATTTAAAATATTAAAAAATAGAAACAAATAAAATTCCAACAATAATGAGGCACCTGGGTGGCTCAGTTGGTTAAGCCTCTGACTCTTGATTTTGGCTCAGGTCATGATCTCACGGTTTGTGAGTTCAAGACCCACATTGGGCTCTGTGGTGACAGTGAGGAGCCTGCTTGGAATTCTCTCTCTCGCCCTCTCTGCCTTCTCCTCTGCTCGCGCTTACTCTCTCTCTCTCTCTCAAAATAAATAAATAAACTTAAAAAATTCCAACAATATTGTAATGGTTGAAGAAACTACAATATGGCTATATAGTGGAACATTATTTAGCCAATAACAATCTTGTTCTAAAAATATTTAATGATATAGGAACTATTTATAAATAATATTTATAATATTTACTATTAATAAATAGTAAATGTAAAGGAAAAGAAACCTTTTTAGGCAAGTAATTTTCTAAAAAACTTGATATTCATGAATTAATTTAAAGTCTAGAATATAGTTTACTAAAATGTTAATAGTGATTATCTCTCCTGGATATGAATATGAGTAATTTTGTTTTCACATGAATACATTTGTATATTTTTTTAAATTTCTCATAATATACACATTATTTCTAGAAGAGAAAAAATAATTAAAAATTTGTTTTTTCCAAAGTAAAGTGAAGTCCTTGGATGTACTTCAGCAGAATTTTTTTACAAGAAGATACCAATATTGTCCTAATTTGTTATGACTAACGAACTAGGTTAGATATCCTGTATTTTATTAGATCTTTCATTAGCTTTGTCACAGTCATAAAACATTTCAGAATTTATAGCCTTTTTTCCCTGAGGGTAAGGGAGTGACTTTTGATCCTATATACTTTGGGATTTTGTTTTTTTAGTATAGTCGGCACACAATGGTACAACTTAGTGATTTGACAGGTTTTTACATTATGCTATGTTCACCATAAGCATAGCTTATGTTTCCCATTATATCACTATAACAATATCATTGACTGTATTCCTATACTCTGCTTTTTATTCCATAACTGGAGGCCTATATCTCTCTCTCTCCCTCATCCATTTTGCCCAAATCCCTGCTGGCAACCATTGTTCTCTACATTTATAGTTCTGTTTCTGCTTTTTGTTTGTTTATTCATTTTTTAAATTTATTTAAATTTATTTTTTAATTTTTATTTATTTTTAATATGAAATTTATTGTCAAATTAGTTTACATACAACACCCAGTGCTCATCCCAAAAGGTGCCCTCTTCAATACCCATCACCCACCCTCCCCTCCCTCCCACCCCCCCATCAACCCTCAGTTTGTTCTCAGTTTTTAAGAGTCTCTTATGCTTTGGCTCCCTCCCTCTCTAATCTTTTTTTTTTCCTTCCCCTTCCCCATGGTCTTCTGTTAAGTTTCTCAGGATCCACATAAGAGTGAAAACATATGGTGTCTGTCTTTCTCTGTATGACTTATTTCACTTAGCATAACACTCTCCAGTTCCATCCACATTGCTACAAGAGGCCATATTTCATTCTTTCTCATTGCCACATAGTATTCCATTGTGTATATAAACCACAATTTCTTTCTCCATTCATCAGTTGATGGACATTTAGGCTCTTTCCATAATTTGGCTAGTGTTGAAAATGCTGCTATAAACAGTGGGGTACAAGTGCCCCTATGCATCAGTACTCCTGTATCCCTTGGGTAAATTCCTAGCAGTGCTATTGCTGGATCATAGGGTAGGTCTATTTTTAATTTTCTGAGGAACCTCCACACTGTTTTCCAGAGCAGCTGCACCAGTTTGCATTCCCACCAACAGTGCAAGAGGGTTTCTGTTTCTCCACATCCTCTCCAGCATCTATAGTCTCCTGATTTGTTCATTTTAGCCACTCTGACTGGCATGAGGTGATATCTCAGTGTGGTTTTGATTTGTATTTCCCTGATGAGGAGCGATGTTGAGCATCTTTTCATGTGTCTGTTGGCCATCTGGATGTCTTCTTTAGAGAAGTGTCTATTCATGTTTTCTGCCCATTTCTTCACTGGGTTATTTGTTTTTCGGGTGTGGAGTTTGGTGAGCTCTTTATAGATTTTGGATACCAGCCCTTTGTCCGATATGTCATTTGCAAATATCTTTTCCCATTCCGTTGGTTGCCTTTTAGTTTTGTTGATTGTTTCCTTTGCTGTACAGAAGCTTTTTATCTTCATAAGGTCCCAGTAGTTCATTTTTACTTTTAATTCCCTTGCCTTTGGGGATGTATCAAGTAAGAAATTGCTGTGGCTGAGGTCAGAGAGGTTTTTTTTCCTGCTTTCTCTTCTAGGGTTTTGATGGTTTCCTGTCTCACATTCAGGTCCTTCATCCATTTTGAGTGTGTTTTTGTGAATGGTGTAAGAAAGTGGTCTAGATTCATTCTTCTGCATGTTGCTGTCCAGTTCTCCCAGCACCATTTGGTAAAGAGACTATCTTTTTTCCATTGGATATTCTTTCCTTCTTTGTCAAAGATTAGTTGGCCATACTTTTGTGGGTCTAGTTCTGGGGTTTCTATTCTTTTCCATTGGTCTATGTGTCTGTTTTTGTGCCAATACCATGCTGTCTTGATGATTGCAGCTTTGTAGTAGAGGCTAAAGTCTGGGATTGTGATGTCTCCCGCTTTGGTCTTCTTCTTCAATATTACTTTGGCTATTTGGGGTCTTTTGCGGTTCCATACAAATTTTAGGATTGCTTGTTCTAGCTTCGAGAAGAATGCTTCTATGGGATCTGGCATATTAGCCAGGGTGGATCTGCAAGGTGCACAGGGGTGGGAGGGACAGGCTTAACTTCCTTTGCTATCAGTGGTCCCCTACAGGAGAGGCCCTGCAACACCAGGAGGGAGCCCGACCCGTCAGAGGGATGGATCCACAGAAGCACAGCATTGGGTGTTTGCGCGGTGCAAGCAAGTTCAGTGAGGGGAACTGGTTCCCTTTAGGATTTGGGCTGGGGGATGGGAGAAGGAGATGGCACTTGCCAGTGCCTTTGTTCCCTGCGGAGCTGAGCTCTGTCTTCTGGCGCTCAACAACTCTCTCTCCCGGTGTCCTCTCACCCTCCTGGCTCTCTGAGAGCAGAGCTGTTGACTTTTAACATTCCAGATGTTAAGTGCCGCTGGCTGTCGGAATTCACGCAGTCCGGCCCCTCCGCTTTTGCAAGCCAGACTCAGGGGCTCTGCCTTGCTGGGTGGGCTGCCCCTCCACCGCTATTCATTTTTTTTTAGATTCCACTTATCAGTGGAATCATATAGAATTTATCTTTCTCAGTCTGACTTATTTTACTTAATGTAATACCTTCTAGGTCCATCCATGCTGTTGCAAATGGCACAGTCTCATTCTTTATGGCTGTGTCATATTCCATTGCATACATACACTACATTTTCCTTATATATTTGTCTATTGATGGACATTTAGTTGGTTCCATGTAAATAGTGGAATAATGGCCATTGTAACTAATGCTGCCATAAACATAAGGGTGCATGTATCCTTTTGAGTTAGTGTTTTCATTTTCCCTGGGCAAATACCAATAGTGGAATTAGTGGATTGCATGGTATTTCTGTTTTTAATTCTTTGAGGAACCTCCAAACTGTTTTCCACAGTGGCTGTACCAATTTGCATTCCCACCAATAGTGCACACGGGTTCCTTTTTCTCCACATTGTCACCAACACTTGCTTCTTGTCTTCTTGATTTTAGCCATTATAACAAGTATGAGGTGTACTCTCATTGTGGTTCTGATTTGCATTTGCCTTATGATGAATGATGTTGAGCATCTTTTCATGTATCTGTTGGCCATCTGTCTGTCTTTGCAAAAGTATCTATTTGGATCCTCTGCCCATTTTTTTTCAATGTTTATTTATTTTTGAGAGAAAGAGACAGAGTGTTAGTGGGAACGGGGCAGAGAGAGAGGGAGACACAGAATCCGAAGCAGGCTCCAGGCTCTGAGCTGTCAGCACAGAGCCTGACACGGGGCTCGAACTCACGAGCTGTGAGATCATGACCTGAGCTTAACTGACTGAGCCACCCAGGTTCCCCTCTGCCCATTTTTTAATCAGATTGTTTGTTTGGCATTGTAGCAGTTCTTTATATGTATTTGGATATTAATCCTACATTGGATATATCATTTGCAAATATCTTCTCCCAGGTAGGTTGGGTTTTTGTTTAATTATGGTTTCCATTGCTGTGCTAAAGCTTTTTATTTTGATATGTCCCAATAGTTTATTTTTGCTTTTGTTCCCCTTGCCTTAGGAGATATATCTAGAAAAATATTGCCATGGCCAATGTCTGTGTTCTCTCCTAGGATTTTTATGGTTTCAGGGCTCACATTTAGGTCTTTGATCCATTTTGAGTTTATTTTTGTGTATGGTGTTAGAAAGTAGTTCATATTCATTATTTTGTATGTAGCTGTCCAGTTTTCCCAACACCATTTATTGAAAAGATTGTCTTTTCCCCATTGTGTATTCTTGCCTCCTTTGCCATAAATTAATTGACCATATGCATATGGGTTTATTTGCGGGTCCCTATTTTATTCCATTGATCTATGTATCTATTTTTTTGTACCAAACTGTTTTGATTGTTACAGCTGATTTTGATTGTTACAGATTTTATTGAAATCTGAGATTGTGATACCTTCAGTTTTGTTTTTCAAGATTGCTTTGGCTGTTTGGGGTCTTTTATGGTTCCATACAAATTTTAGTATAATTTGATCTAGTTTTTTGAAGAATGCTGTTGGTATTTTGATAGAGATTGCATTGAATCTGTAGATTGCTTCGGGTAATATGGACATTTGACAATATTGATTCTTCCAATTAATGAGCGTGGAATATCTTTCCATTATTTGTGTCATCTTCAGTTTCTTTCATCAGTGTTTTGTGGTTTTCAAATATAGGTCTTTCACCTCTTTGATTAAGTTTGTTCCTAGGTATTTTATTCCTTTTGGTGCAATTGTAAATAGTGCTTTTAAAAAATTTCTTTCTATGACTTCATTGTTAGTATATAGAAACACTATCAGTTTCTGGGTATTAATTTTATACCTGGACACTTTACTGAATTTGTTTATTACTTTCTAGTAGTTTTTTTATGGTGTCTTTAGAATTTTCTATGGATAGTATAATGTTGTCTGCAAATAGTGATAGTTTAACTTCTTCTTTACCTATATGTATGCCTCTTATTTCATTTTCTTGTCTGATTGTTGTGGCTAGGACTTCAAGTACTGTGTTGAATAAAAGTGGTGAGAGTGAAAGGATTTTTTTTCAATTCCCTTTCAATTTTGTGCCTATATTTTCTGAAATGACCAGTCATAACATCATCATTATAATTCTTCCCATTTTCCCCAATCTTTTTATGGGAATGAACTCTTTTGATTTTCAGGACATCCTTGAAATAGATATTGAAAATTTTAAAGTCCTCTTTAAAAAATAAATACTTGTCTAAGGTCAGCGTAAACCACTGAGTTGTGGTACAAACCCAAAATGTTCATTCTGATTCCATGTTTACTGTTGGAGCCTTAGAAGTTACCTAATCTGGTCAAGTTATTTTATAGATTAATAAAATGAGACATGTGGAAGTTAAGTGATATGGCCTAAGTTATGGAGAGAATGAGTGCCAGAAGTAGAGTGTAACCCCCATTCTTTTGTATCTGAAACTTGTACTCTCTCTATTGGTCCATTCAGAAATGACACCTAAATACTTTGCATTAGTGTTTTCACAAATATGCAGACACTTTAATTCACTATCCAGTGGGAAAATATTTTTTACTGAGGTCTTCTTTGGAATTGATAAACTGTTTCACCAGTTTTGTCCTTGTTTTGCCTAAGGATGCCTCTGAGGCAAACTAACACAAAGCTTACTTAGTTAAAAAGTGTTTAAAACAGGAGAGCTGCTCAAATACATTTCTTTGATGAACTTTAGTGATTTAAAAAGGTAGTATGAGCGGGTGCCTGGGTGGCTCAGTCAGTTAAGTGCCTGACTCTTGATATTGGCTCAGGTCCGTGATCTCGTTGTTCGTGAATTTGAGCCCCATGTCAGGCTCCGTGCTGATGGTGCAGAGCCTGCTTGTAATTCTCCCATTCCCTCTCTCTTTGCCCCTCCCCTGCTTGCTCTTTCTCTCTCTCTAAATAAATAAACATTAAAAAAATATTTTAAAAATAAATAAGAAGGTAGTATGAAAACTATTTTCATCTTGAGGTTTTGGAAGGCATTTCTGGGATACAAGTGGTTTAAGAATACTCTGGAAAATGTTAAATAGTGAAAACATGTTGCAATAGTCAAGCAAATGCTTTAGCTTATTTACTTTTATTGTTCTTGCTGTTAACTGATTTGATTTCTGAGATAAATCTTTCCTATGCTAATGTTTATCTTGACCATTTATTATTATCACCTCATCATCTTTTTCGAAGTGTTTCTTATGCAATAATTTACCAGTTAGTTATAAATTCACTTAACTTTATATAGTAAGCATAACACAGACAGATCATTCATGTATTCCACATTTACTGTAAGGCCATTTATGTCAAGTACTAAGTACCAATGTATAAAAAGAGATAGATTGGGGCACCTGGGTGGCGCAGTCGGTTAAGCGTCCGACTTCAGCCAGGTCACGATCTCGCGGTCCGTGAGTTTGAGCCCCGTGTCAGGCTCTGGGCTGATGGCTCGGAGCCTGGAGCCTGTTTCCGATTCTGTGTCTCCCTCTCTCTCTGCCCCTCCCCTGTTCATGCTCTGTCTCTCTCTGTCCCAAAAATAAATAAACGTTGAAAAAAAAAAAGAGATAGATTAAAATCCCTATGTCTGAGGTACATATAGCCTAGTATAGAAGAAGCAGTTCAAATTAACTTAAAAAAAAATTTGCTGAGCACCTATCCTGTGTCAACAGGGCCAGACTAAGAAATGTGAGCACCTAAAGCAGGCTAATAGCTCAGCATTTCATCAGATTCACAATCCTTCAGGGCTCATTGAAGTATCTACTGGAGGCAGAGAGAACATGATCTTTTTAATAACAAAAATTGTACATGTTTTTTGTTGTTTATAATCAAGGATCTATTACTTGTGGTTTTCTGAACCAGGAAAATTGCTGATAAAGCTCACTTGAAGCCATTTAGAAGTTAGACAATAAAAAGTCCTTTATCTTGATACACAACACTCCTCCGTTCAGTTTTAGAAGTGTAGCATGTGAGTTGGGAGCTTTTGACAGATGTTTGACACCTGGGTATAATCCTTCTTGATACATGAATCAGTCCACTCAGCCTTCCATTACTCTAATATTCTGTGATCACTCTTGAGAAGTTTGGCATTTCTGCTGCTTTTAATAGCTAATAAGAGCAATCCTTTTGCATGCTGACAAAACAGAGCGTGGTTTTATCTGCTTGGAGGTGGCTTCTCTCTCTAGACCCACTTTGTTGTTGATTTACAAAGCAAAGAAAGATAAAACTCTGCCAGGGATAAATGTTTGCCTCTCTTTAGTGTTATATATCCTCTAACTATCAGTGCTTTTTCACTAAAATGATTATTCATTATTGGAATGCGGTATCACATAGCAATTATTGAAAACACTGTGAGCATCAGAGTTCCCGCTACATTTGGTGGAATTGGGTGGAGTGCACAGGACGTCTCCAGTGATCCTTGGTGCCCTCAGCCACCACACACTCTGCTTGCAAGTGATGCCATACATCCTCAACGTGCAGCTCTGTGGCCCCCAGGCCTTGTCTGTGGCTGCCTGGCTTTCTAGCGCACCCGTCTACGGTGCCTGGTGGAGCTGCATGTGGATGATGTTGATCTTGGTCTCACTGTCCTGCAGCATGTGCCAGACCTTCAGCAGCAGCCTCTAGTCCTTGGTGCCACCATTGCTGTGTGTCTGGATCATGTTTTCTAGCCCCTGGCTTCACCTTCAGCTGTATGGCCAGATGAATGTAGACCATCTATGCATTGCCAAATTTCCACATATGCAGGCAATAGTGATCACACATCATAACCCACATCTCTTCTGGGAAGCTGGTGAATTTCTTTTGATGTGTATAGTAAGACACTCCCAGAGATCACAAACATAAAATTGTTGTGAAAAAATTACCTAGTTCAGAAAAGAGGACTAAGTGGAGTTATGGTTTTAGGCCTTGTCTCAAGTCAAACTACTTCAAGTCAAATTCATAAGTTATTCGTTGGGTTTCCATTCCTGAAATCTCTTTCACACACTAAAAATATAAAAATTGATTATAGAAATAGAACACAAATGCATACCTTTATTTATTTATTAATGATTATTTATTTATTTTGAAAAAGAGCAAAAATGCACACTACTAGGAGAGGGGCAGAGTGAGAGGGACAGAGAGAATCCCAAGCAGACTCCTCACTGTCAGCACAGAGCCCAACGTGGGGCTCTAACTTTAAGAACCGTGAGATCGTGACCTGATCTGAAATCAAGAGTCAGGTGCTTGGGGCGCCTGAGTGGCTCAGTCGGTTAAGTATCCAACTTTGGCTCAGGTCATGATCTCACAGTTGGTGGGTTCAAGCCTCATGTTGGACTCTGTGCTGACAGCTCAGAGCCTGGAACCTGCTAAGGATTCTGTGTCTCCCTCTCTCTCTGCCTCTCACCTACTCATGCTTTCTCTCTGTCTCAAAAATAAATAAACATTTAAAAAGTCAGACACTTAACTGATGGAGCCACCCAGGCGCCCCTCAAATGTATACCTTTAAAACTACTATGTGTAAACACAAAGAGTGTAAAATCTCTATTATAAACACCATTTTGGGGGGCACCTGGGTGGCTCAGTCAGTTAAGCCTCTGACTTCGGCTCAGGTCATGGTCTCACTGTTTGTGGGTTCAATCGCTGCATCCGGCTCTGTGCTGACAGCTCAGAGCCTGTAGGCTGCTTCAGATTCTGTGCCTCCCTCTCTCTCTGCCCCTTCCCTGCTCTCCCTGTCTCTCTCAAAATAAATAACCATTAAAAAAATACCCTTTTGGGAGAAATTTTTCTGCATAGGCTGAATCTAATGATAATTGTATAGAAAAATGGCTTTTTTCTTATTGTAAGCTCCAACTTTTTTTCATTTTTCTGTTTTTTATTTTCACTTGCTTTCCTTTCCTTTTTTCTTTTTCTCCCAGGGACTTTCAAATCACATTCAAAGTTGGAACTATCTTTTGGAAAATTCCTATTGCTGATTTAATATGCCAAATGCTTCCAAAAGTCTTTGAATTGAATAAGAAAGATCATTCATGGCATCTTTTTCAGTGATGCCTTGCTTGTTTTTTAATGGAGATTAACCTCCTGTTATAAACAATAAACTTTCCTTTCAATGATTTCTGCTAGATTATTTGGAAAATTTTTCATGCTTCTATATCAGTGCTTGTAATTTCATCCCAGAGATCTAATTATAGGCTAACTACTTCTCTCCTTAAAGAGATAAAAAAACATCATTTGTTTGCACTAAAAGGTCCTTATTTAATGTCTCGACTGAGCTTGTTGTTAAAATTCCAAAGACAGACAATGCCTTTGACAAAATTCTTGCCAGGTTCAGAGATATATGGATTCGTAGCATCTTATATACTCAGGCAATCAATTCTTCTTTAACCTAATTAACTGCCCAGGGTGTTAATCTTTTCACTACAGATTGCAGGGGTTTAGTCTTGGTGAATTTGGAAGGCATCAACCTTGGTTTTTGTGTTGGTTAAAGTTATTAGGCAGTCATGAATATGAGTTTGTTACTTACCATTTATTTGAATTTATAGTAGGAATGTCTGCCCGAAGAAAGGCCTGGGCTGCCAAATGAGTCATCATATGTTAGGAAGTTCCTAGGTGAGAGGTATGGAAATAAGCTGTGCTTTCCTTGGAGAAGGTGTCTAACACTATCTGGGATATCCAAGGAGCCTTTATAAGGGCAAGAGATTCTTGAATACATTTAGAGGATGAATAAGAGTTTTGGCAAGAGACTTCCATGCACAGGGGATAGAATATGAAAATTCCTGGCCCGTGAGAGAAGTCATGCCTTCTGGAACTTGTGAAAAGCATTCTATGGCTCAGTTACAGGGTATAGTGGGAGATGAGGCATGGACCAGATCCTGAAGAATCTTTTAGACCATTCTAAGGAATTTGACAGATCCTTTAAGTCATAGAGAGCCACAGAAGGATATCAAGCAATTTTAGCAAGAAAATTGGCACAGTGTGAAAATTGGATTGGCATGGGGGTCAGTCTGGAGGGGGTTTCCAATCAAGAGAGAGTTGCAATTTATCAGATGGCAAGTTATCAAATCCTGAATTAAAACAGTGGCTGTGAAGATGGAGAAGAAGGGTAAATTTGAGAGTTAATAAATAAAATTGACAAAATTTGCCAGTAAAAGAGGAAGTAAATCTAGGATTCATTTTTTTTTTGACTTAAATGATTGGGATAAAGTTTGTATTTTACATGCATTAGGGAATATAGCTGTCCTAGAGTTGTATATTGCCTACATGCAGAATCCATTTATATATACACACATGTATTAAATTATAAAATAAAATGAAACAAAAATGTAACTATTTAGAAAAGAAGTTCTTGTGAGCTGGCGCAAGCCTGCTGTAGTGCACCTCTGCTACTATGCACTGCACTGCTCTGGGAAGCACTCCTGTCGGTGCAGACTGCATCCACCATGTCTTTGTCCGTGTGTGTACATGCTCATGTGTGCTCACTTAACTCGGAATCATGGGGTCATAGGGCTGTAGAGCTTCAAGGAGCTTTTTTTTTTTTTTTTTTTTTTTTAAAGCAAATCAGGAAATTAACCGGACAGGTTAAGTTACCTCCCAAAGTCACAGACTTAGTTTTGTTTTGATTAAAACTCTATATGTTGGGGCACCTGGGTGGCTCAGTCAGTTAAGTGTCCGACTTCGGCTCAGGTCATGATCTCACAGTTTGTGAGTTCAAGCCCCGCGTCTGGCTCTGTGCTGACAGCTCGGAGCCTGGAGCCTGCTTCGGATTCTGTGTCTCCCTCTCTTGCTGCCCCTCCCCCACTCACGTGGGCGCGCGCATGCGCGCGCGGGCTCTCTCTCTCTCTCTCTCTCTCAAAAATAAACAAACACTCAAAAAAATTAAACCCCACAAAACTCTATATGTCAATTTTAGTAGTTAGCTTTGCTGAGTTACTATTAACCAATGATTTATTGGCCCTATTTGAATGATATTATTTATATATGTTCTTTGTCTTACTAATGAAAATTCTACCTTGATCAGAAAATAGGATTCAGCCGTGAATTTGGTGGTCTTTAAGAACACATAGACTTTGTGATTGCTGGGTAGTGAACATTAATGCTGAAACGTGTTTGAGGAAATATTTATGCATTTGACAGAGGGAAGAATGGTATGGTTTAGGAATGAAAGATATAATTTTAAAATGAGAACAGTAAAACTTTGAAACGCAAAAGCATTGTTAAAATGTACACAAACTATTACCATTTTGCAATGGTCTTGGCACAGCTTGAGAGTTTAATATAAAAAAATTTCTCCCTGAAATTATTCATTACTCCTTTTATATGTTTTAAAGAGTTTGGTTGTTTTTTGTTTGTTTTAATAAGGGTCAAGCTGTGTCCACAACCTAATTAGCAGTAATTGGCTCATGAAAAGGGGACAAGAATCTTTGCAAGTGAACTGATTCCTTTGAATATCAAATTTACCAAATTCAGACCACTTCTCTCCTTTCCCATGTCCCACATATTTAGTAACATTTCCTGGTGGGCGGTTAATGTCAGATCACTGATGAATGAATGACCTTCCAACTGTGAATGGATAGGACACAGTAACATACCAGACCTCAGTAAAGCAGGAGAGAATTGTGGGAAAAGTAACCTTCTACTGGAAGTCAAGCACATTGCCCTACCTTTAAAAATGATTCTTTAAGTAATTTGTAAGCAAAATGATTCATGAAATAAAGAAACAATATGCCTGGGTAGGCATTGTAACAACTATATTACAACCCCATTCTGTTCCTTTTTTGGAAACTGGATCGCAATGTTGCACATTGGAAGTGAATTGTGAACTGAAAAGTATAATTTTGATTCCCTCAAATGTTGAAGTCATTTTGACCTGTGCCTAATGGGGCATAATTTCCTTTTAATTAACTATTCCTACTATTCCAGAAGCTTGAAATTTATTTAGGTAGAGAGACTATACCTGAAGAGTGAATATTATTAAGATCTTCAACTAATAATTGTTGTTATTAACCCTGTCTTCATGTTGGAAATCTGAAGCCTAGAGTGATGAAAGAAATTGTACAAATCCAGATAGCTCATAAGTAGCAGCTCACTACTTTCTTTTTTAACGTTTATTTATTTTTGAGACAGAGAGCATGAACAGGGGAGGGGCAGAGAGAGACGGAGACACAGAATCTGAAACAGGCTCCAGGCTCTGAGCTGTCAGCACAGAGCCCGACACGGGGCTCGAACCCATGAACTGTGAGATCATGACCTGAGCTGAAGTTGGACGCTTAACCGACTGAGCCACCCAGGCGCCCCGCAGCTCACTACTTTTTAGATGATGATCTTCTTGGGGCGCCTGAGTGGCTCAGTCAGTTGATTGTCCAACTCTTGATTTTGGCTCCAGTTGTGGGCCCAAGGTCATGGGATCAAGCCCTGTGTCTGGCTCCGCAGTGAGCATGGAACCTGCTTGGGATGCTCTCTCTCTTCCTCCACCCTTCTCCCCACACACGTCTCCTCTCTTTTTAAAATAAAATGCAAAAATAATTCAGGTCTTTCCGATTCCAGACACTGAGCTTCAACATCGTGCCTCAGCTGGATATACACTAATTCTTAAATGGCTGGGGCAGGCAGCTGCTCTAGGAGTTCAGTTAAAATCAGATTCTGGAATGTTTTTTTAAGTTCATAACAATGGCTATTTCAGGCTCTGAATATGGTGATCATAATGAACTTTCTTCATTTGGTAGAATCTATAGAGCTTTCAAATTATAGACTGTAACAGCCCAAAGGAATTTTAAAATTACTTACTTAATAGGGATTCTTGTTGGCAAACTTCCTCTAGAAATATCTGCATCTCCTAAGAAGATGGTAAGTACTTACTAGAAACTTATTTAATAAATTTGGTCTGCTCCTCAGAACAGTGAACAATGAGGATTTTTTGACCTCTTCTGAAAAATTACTGCTACTTAGGGAGAATTAAGTGAAAGTAGTGCCAACATAGTTATTAGCACCACAAATTTGATAGATGTGCCCCTAAAAGAACACTGTAAATTATGCTAAAATAATTCTGAGAATGAATAAGGCCTGTCACCATCTATCATAGCTGTTTATTTTTATAAGAAAAATATAATGTGGATTAAAAATTGGAGGGCAATTTTTGAGTCTTTCAACTCTGCTTTTAGCAATTTTTGAATATATGTAATATATGTAAATATATTTTAATTTTAAATGTATACGTTTATGTTCATATATATTTAGATGTATTTTATACTTATGTCTATTTATCTTTATATAAATATATATACATCCATAGATTTGAATAAGTGCTACAATTCTATAGGTAAACCACCATAAATTATTTCATACTTCTAAATATATTCAAAGTGAGCTTGCCATTATTGACTTTGGCCACATCCTGGGAGTGTAGAGCAAACATCTCATGGTATAAAGCAATGGAACTATTTTCTTGCTGGTCACCTGGGTTCTGGTCTTTCTTCTCCCCAAGATACAATGTGAATATGTAGGCCCTTACAGTGATTAGCCATATACCTACCATAGGGTTGGGCACCTTTATATTAAAATGTTATCTAAGGGGTTTAAGAGCCTATATATATATATATATATATATATATATATATATATATTATAAATTATATATTATATATAAATTATATATTATATATAATTTATATAAATATATATTTAATAAATATATATAAATAAATATATTTAAATATATTTATATTTTAATTAAATATAATTAATTATTATTATATTATATAATATATATAAATATATAAATATATATATATATATATATATATATATATATATATAAGTGACACACATGATAATTACCTTCACCATGTGTTTGTGTCCTGTGTATCCCTCCAGGGTTTGGGCAGTGGCATAGATGAGGTTGGCATCCTGTGCCCTTGTCTTTGGTAGAGATGAACACAGACATGAGGGGTCGTGGGAGGAAATTCCTGTTGGAGGAAATACGACTCAGAGTTGAAAGGGGACTGTGGTGATGGTGAGCTGATTAGAAGCCAAGGGACTCACAAAGTACTGTAGGAGAGGTGATCAAGAGAAATGCTATTTTTTACACCTGAAACCAATATAACACTGTATGTTAACTATACTGGGATTAAAATAAGAGAGAGAGAAATGCTATTTAAATGTTTTTAAAATGTATATTTATTTATTTTGAGAGAGAGAGAGAGAGAGAGAGAGCAGTGCATGCACAAGCAGAAGGGCAGAGAGAGTGGGAGAGAGAGAATTGCAAGTAGGCTTTGCACTGTCAGCACAGAACCCAACATAGGGTTTGAACTCATGAACCGTGAGATCATGACCTGAGCCAAAATTAAGAGTTGGACACTCAACTGACTAAGCCACCTAGGCTCCCTGAGATTTCTTTCTTCCTTCCTTCCTTCCTTCCTTCCTTCCTTCCTTCCTTCCTTCCTTCCTTCCTTCCTTCCTTCCTTCCTTCTTTCTTTCTTTCTTTCTTTCTTTCTTTCTTTCTTTCTTTCTTTCTTTCTTTCTTTCCTCTCTCTCTTTCTCTCGTTATTTCTCTCTTTCTCTCTTTCTCTCTCTCTCTTTCTTTCTTTCTTTCTTTCTTTCTTTCTTATTCTCAAGTTAGTTAACATACAGTGTAGTCTTGGCTTCAGGAGTGATTCATCACTTATGTACAAAACCCAGTGCTCATCCCAAGTGCCCTCCTTAATGCCCATCACCCATTTTCCCCATCCCTATTAACCCTCAGTTTGTTCTCGGTATTTGAGAGTCTTTTATGGTCTGCCTCCCTCTCTGTGTTTTTATCTTGTTTTTCCTTCCCTTTCCCTATGATCATCTGTCAAGTTTCTCAAATTCCACATATGAGTGAAATCATGTGATATCTGTCTCTGACTTACTTTGCTTGGCATAATACCCTCCAGTTCCATCCACGTTTTTGCAAATGGCAGGATTTGCTATTTTTAAAGACAACCCCCATGGAGTTGCTGGCCAAGTGGCTAAGTTTCCAACTAGAAACAGAAAAGAAGTTTGTCCAAAAGGAGGTTAAATAAAAGGGTTTAGCTATGGACTGAAGGGTTAGAAGAGACACAAGCCATAGGGCACATGAATTTAAAGATCAGGCCCAGAAAGTAGGCTTTCCCTCTGAAAAAAGAGTGAAAACTACCTTCAGATCTTTGAACCAGATCAATGACAATGTAATGTAATGGTTAAAAGCAAGGACTCTAGGGCACCTAGGTGGCTCATTTGGTTGAGCGTGAGACTTTGGCTCAGGTCATGATCTCACGGTTTGTGAGTTCAAGCTCCATATTAGGTTCACTGCTGTGAGTGCAGAGCCTGCTTCAGATCCTGTGTCCCCCCCTCTCTCTGCCCCTCCCCTGCTCACTCTCTCTCTCATTCTCTCTCCCAAAAATAAACAAAACAAAAGAAAAAAAGAAAAAAAAAAAGCAAGGCCCCTACACTTAGACTGGTTGAATTTAAATCCTGGCTTTACCACTAGTTGTGTGACATTCGGCAAATCACACAATAATTCTGTGTCCCAGGAAAATGGGAATAATCATATCTACCTTATAGAGTTGTGGTCAGGATTAATGGAGCTAATTTATTAGAGCCTATATATATATATATATATATATATATATATATATATATATATATACATACACTTAGCAGTCACGTTATTATTACTAGTTCGACTTTTCACAAGCAGAGAATTTCAGATAATGACACTGGGCACGTGGGGTGCTTCTTAAGCCAGTTTCTAATTGCTGAGCCCTTCCTTCAAACAACATGAAATTATTAGAACTTATAAAGCCCAGATACTCTGGTTGAAGTGGTGGTGCCTGGAGCGCCCCCTGCTGCCTCTCCCTCAGACTCCCGTGGAGACCCCTAGGCACTACTCTGGAGCACATTTTGAAGACTTGGAAAGAATGGAACCTTGGATCAGGTCCTATCTGCCATTAATAGGCTGTGTGACCCTCAACATGTTCTTACTGGGCCTTAGTGCCCTGACCCATGCACCGTAAGGAGCTAGATTAGTTCAGTGGTTTTCAAATTCTGCCACTGTAAAACCCTAAGAGTTCCTGAGAAGTGTACCAGGAGGTTTTGGGGAATGGGTGACGAGGATCATGCTGGATGAGGCGAGGGAACCCAGTGACTTCAAAACCTAGGAATATAGGAACATGTTGAGATTTCATATATTTGTTTAAAGAGTAAGTACCACTGCTAAAGAAATTTTGACCAAATGATAAAAGTGCCTTCAGTTTCAATTATTCCCTAGTCCCTCAGAAATGTACTCATCAGACCAAAGTAGCAGAAGTAAAAGCATGCATGAAAACAACAAATACTAAATCTGAGGAAACTGAGTATTGGGAATGTGGTATGGACTATTCATAAGGTGCTGTGCAGTGACCAGGGTATTTCAGTATCTCTGATATCTAGGGAGAAGGCAAAACCTCTGTGACCTGATTTTTTTCTGGGTACTTTGGCCTCATTGTGTTTGTGGGAACATAGACTGGCACAATGATAACTCAGTTTGTGGATCAATGAGAAATACTACAATAGGGATGTTGTATACTCACTATCAGAATACAACTAAAGTGAACACTTGAACACTGTATGTTGTAAGACTTTTCTTGGTGGTTAATGATGTCAGAAAATATGTTCTTTCCAAAGCAAATTTCAATTAAAGTTTTCCATTTGTGATTGCTGTGTTGCTATTAGAAGTGAGTGTGAACTCAGAAGCTCTTGACTTGATTGAGATTTGACAATGAAATGTATTTAGGTAAATCAAGTTTCCATGTCCCCTCTGGGCATAAAACCTGCAATTGATTAGTGAGTCCATAGGCCATGTTTGTGGCTTGGATTAGCACTATATTTAGCCCTCTTCATTTTCAGTTTGCTAATGGCAAAGGAAAACCTATAAACACATGTGAATATATAGTGTGGTAACCTCTGTTTATTAGTAATTTTGATAATGATTAATTTTTTTAATGTTTATTTTAGAGAGAGAGAGACGGGGGGGGGGGGGGGGTGGGGAGCGTTGAGGTGGGAAGGGAAGGGTGGAGAGCGAGGGAGACACAGAATCTGAAGTAGTGCCCAGGCTCTGAGCTGTCAGCACAGAGCCGGACGCGGGGCTCGAACTCACAAACTGTGAGATTGTGACCTGAGCCAAAGTCGACGCTTAACCGACTGAGTCACCCAGATGCCCCAATTTTGATAATGATTAATATGTGACAACAAGGGCTGATTATAAACGTCACATACAGTGTGAAATGAAGGCAACCCAGTAATTTTTCTTTCCAATTTTGTCTCCTTCCCACCATTCAAAGCTCTCACTATTATGCCATTGTGTATGTGTAATATTTTTCTGTTTCACTGCTGAAATGTGTTAGCTTGGAGCAGCATCACCCATTAACACTTCAGCGTGGCTTGGTTTGTCAGATTACTTGTGGAGAGTTGGGTCCTGGGAGCTGACACTAGGGGATAGTAACAGTTCAACAGGGAATAAAAATCAGAAAGGTCTGCAGCTTGGAGAAGGAAGGTACATCCACGTAGAGACCAGAGTGGGGAATGTTGGGAGCCATGAGGTCCCATGGGCCCCACAAAGGACAAGATGTTGACTGAGAGGTACACAACTGGAGGGGAAATACAGAGGCCAAACTTTGCCCTCTGCAGACTTTGCAGTGCCTTGTACATAATCCATCTTCAGTAAATGATGGCTGAATCAAATTATTTTTTGTCCTAAGGTGGTTTTGGTAGAATGAAAGTTGAGATTTAATGTTAATATTTTTTCAGTTACAAAAAAGATTTTTGTACGGCTTATTTTCTAAAATCAATTTCCTTGAAGAGACATGATTTTCTGTTTTAAGTTTGTTCAAACAATACATTTTGTGCCAGAGAAGTACTTTTTAAGGAAAAATACTTCAAATATAAAGCATAAATAATTCTTCCTTTAATAAGACAGTTCCTATTATAGCCACTGAATAACACATCTGCTACAGGGATGTTATTTTTTTCACCAATATATGTGCACGGCTCTGATTAGAGGCGGGAAAAGATGCACATCTACTTCAAATGATGAATTAGACCCAGTAGGGAGAAAAGATGTATTTTATTATGATGTATCTTATTATTATAAGATGTATTTTATTACAGAACCTCTGAATAGCCCTTTAAAAATACTTCTAAAAAATGTAAAATCTTGGGGCACCTGGGTGGCTCAGTCAGTTGAGCAACTGACTTTGGCTCAGGTTATGATCTCACTGCTTGTGAGTTCGAGACCCATGTCAGGCTCTGTGCTGACAGGTCAGAACCTGGAGCCTGCTGTGGATTGTGTCTACCTCTCTCTCTGCCCTTCCACTGCTCATGCTCTGTCTCTCTCTCTTTCTCAAAAGTAAATAAACATTAAAAAATAATAAAATTAAAAATAAAAAATATAATTCTCTGTCTAAACTCTCTATGTGTTATGGTGACTGTTGATTTCAGAAAAGAAAGCACATTAGGAGCATCTTTCTCCTGTGTTGATATCTTATTGCTTCACAAAACATTTTATACCAGTCTCCTGAGGAAGAAATTTTAATCAGCATCCTTTCCATACCTTTTCTTCTATCCAGGATTTGCTCATATCTGCAGTTTTCAGAATAAGCACATGAATGTTACAATATCTTTACAAAGTAAAACAGGAAGATAATTCTTTTTTTTTTAATTTTTAAAAAATTTTTGAGAGACAGAGCATGAAGGGAGGGTGGGGCAGAGAGAGAGAGAGAGAGGGAGACACAGAATCCGAAGCAGACTCCAGGCTCTGAGCTGTCAGCATTGAGCCTGACTTAGGGCTCGAACTCACAAACCATGAGATCATGACCTGAGCATAAATTGGAAGCTTTACTGACTGAGCCTCCCAGGTGCCCCTAAACTGGAAGATAATTCTCAACCCAGGTGCCTTGGGTTAAGCCTTGACTCTTGTTCATTTGTATCACTGTTCAAATGCACTCAGTGTTAAAAAGATTGCATCTATACAGTAACATTTAAAAATGAGGTTTTTTGAAAAATTTTAAAAATACATTAAATTATCACCAAATTTACAAGATTTAGATTAACCTTTCCTATTCATTTTCAGGGCTACGGCAACGCACAGGGGCCAGATTATTTTCAAAGATGCTTTAGCCCAGCAGTTGTGTGAACAAGGAGGTAAGAATCATCTCGGACTCCTCTATGTTAGTTTTGTCAAAATTACTCATGGTAGGCCCTGTGTCCTATGTACTAAGTATTTCATCACTATTACTTGATCATCATGCTTTAAAAATGGAATTATTGATCCCTTCGTATTCCTAAGGGGGATTTATGGATTCGTATTTAGTAATTATCAACAAAGATCTATAGACTTCTGGAAATACTAAACATGAGCAAGAGAAACTAAGAGAAAATTTATCTTCTTTTCCTATTTTTTTCTAACTAATTACATTTAGTTGTTCTGGAAATATAAATCTTAGTAATTTTAGAATTTTACCAAAAAAACCCTATCTGTTTAATTTACCACTTAAATTTCTTGTCAACTTTGTTGAAAATGTTTCTACTTAATTGCTTTTAAACATGATCTGTGTTCCATGTCTATATTCTTGTTTCCACTGTGTGCACCATTAATTTCAGACTTGCGGATAGATGCCGTATCGTTTTAGATACGTTAAGTGGACATTAAATAGTCACATTAAATGGCTTGTACTTTTTGAGTGTCTCATACACATCCTGAGTCTCACCCATACTAGACTCACAGATGCACATATGCACATGTACCCACACACATGCACGCACACACACACACACACACACACACACACACACACACTGAAAAGGTGAAGACAGGATCCGTGCCACCACACAGTGTTTGTTCACTCTACTTCTTGAACTCCCACCTGACTTCATTTGTGTCCTCACTGTAGCATTTACCACTTCACATAGAATTTTCCTCTGCAAAGAAATAGATATACCCTTTGAGAGAAGGCTTCTCAAACATAAGAACTGTGCCTTTAGAGCTCTTTAGTTCCCCGGAACCTGGCATATGACAGCCATTCAAAAAATGTTGATAGATTAAATGCAAGTTTTTCTCAGCGATACATATATTTCTTGATTTAAGCATTTGATAATGAATATATTTGAAGCCAGTCTTTGTAAATGTCATGCCATTTTCACCATCATAGGCATAATATCAATTTTTTTATGCAGTCGTATTTTTGGGAAATTTGTCACATTAAGAATTACATTTTTGAATTTAAAGAAATTTCTACAAATTATCTCTGCTAAAGAGAATCTAATGGGCTCAGAAAGAAATGGGAAAAATTATATTAGTTTCTGAAAGGCCTAAGAAAACACCATTTATTAGTTGTAATAATATATACATCATCAATATGGCTTTATCTAAATAACATGACACCTGATGATTATTACTGGCAAATTTCTGATTGTGTACGTATGTAACTCTTGAATCAGAAAACCCCATTCTAGTTATAGTTTCAAAAATATTATCAGTGTTCTTAGGTTGAACTGATTTTTATTGTGACTTTTGTGAATGCAAAAATGTGATAGCCTTTGTAATAGGCTCAAGAACTCTGTTACAGTGTAAATCTTTTTTCAGACTGAAAATGTTCACAATACTGAAAATATAGAACACCATATAACAGTGAACATTAATGTTCTGAAAAATGCATAGTGTCAGAAAAAGATATGTCTAATTTTATTAACATTTACCATTGTCTAAAAGTTGATCTCTTTTAAGCATTGGATTTTTTTAGTCTTTTCTATTGTAAATGAATTGCTGGAATTGGGTTCATTTAAAATGAAAAGAAAAATCCGAGAAAAACCAGTGGGAAAAATTCTCAACCAGTGGGTTAAAAAAAAAAAAGCCTTATTCAGTCAGATTGTACATGAATATGGTTTACACAACGGTAGATGTGGATGTTATTAAAAATGCTATTCAGCCCAGGACCAAAGGAAAACATTAAGCTTTTCAACAACACCTAATCAATTGAAATCATATCAATCCATCCAAGATAGGGTGGCAAGAATACTAACAAGAGTGATGGCTTCCTGCTGTCAGGAATAATAAGGAAAATAATTGGTGCTGTAAACCCTATATCTATTTTGGACCTACTTTTAATTAAAACATTAATTATCTCCTTAAATAAAAGAACATAAATTTAACAGGTTATAATTTCCTATACATTGGAAGAAGAATATTTAATGTGCTTATAAAAGAGAAATAAATGACAATCATCATCACCAAAGCATAATACTTTTCAATTTTTAATTTGTTGGTTTTAATTAAATTAAACAATTAAAAAAATTTTTTTTCAACGTTTATTTATTTTTGGGACAGAGAGAGACAGAGCATGAACGGGGGAGGGGCAGAGAGAGAGGGAGGCACAGAATCGGAAACAGGCTCCAGGCTCTGAGCCATCAGCCCAGAGCCTGACGCGGGGCTCGAACTCCCGGACCGTGAGATCGTGACCTGGCTGAAGTCGGACGCTTAACCCACTGCGCCACCCAGGCACCCCAAATTAAACAATTTAAACAAAACAAATATTGCTTTGTGGAGCTTCAGGACAGCTATTATTATAAGACTTATATTGGCGGCTAAGCATGTTGAAAAAGTAAAAGGATCAGAAAACATGCTAGTGATGCCTTTGGTAGTCTATCATCTCGATCCTTTTCCTTAAAAGACATTCGTTGAAACTTGTATCTAACACCTAAAAAGACCTTTTCTTAACTCACAGTGCTAAATATGGCTATAAAAGTGAAGAAAGACCCATTTCCTGTTCTCCAGGGCTGGGCTATAAATGGCAGATCAGCTAAGTTTGCCTGGGGACCTTAGGAAAGGCTCCCCAAGGAGCAAGTTCTGAAGGGTCAACAGCAGTTTAAATAGAAAGGGGAGGAATTCCATCTATCTTCTTCTCATTCCCCTCCCCCCCCCCCCCCCCGACAAAACTTGGATCAAGCCCCATCATCTCCTTTGGGATTTGCTTAATAGCCTCCTCTTGGGATTCCCTGCTCCCACTTGCCCAGCACCCTAAGAAGGGCTGCTATAATGAGCTTTCTGAAATGGAAACATGATTGTGTCATGTCCCTGCTTAAAACCCTTCAATATCTCCATTGGAGGCAATAGTTTATCTTCAGGGTAAAAATCTCTACTGCTTATCACAGCATACAAGGAAAATCCCACACAATGTGGCTTCAGTTTGCCTCCCCCACCTCATTTCTTGTCATCCTGTCATTTCTACCTTAAAATTCCAGAATGTACCTCACTCCATCACCCTTGTATTATTTACATTCTATGCCTGCCCCCCCCCCATTTTATTGGGCTGGACTACCCATTTGTGTCTTGTCTGGCTAACTCAGGCTGTCAGACCCTGCTTAGGTATTGCCTCCTGCTGAAAAAACATCTCTGATCTCCCTCAAGCTCCTCCTCAAGCTGGTCTTGGTGACTCTTGTACATGGTGACATAATCCCTGGACATACTTCTCAAGGCACAATAATAATACAAATGGAGACACTGTCGGCACTGTTATGTGCCAGACTCCACTCTACCCATTCTACAACCAGGACTTCATTTAATCCGTACAGCAACTGTCTGAAGAAGGAACTATTATTACCTCCACTTTACAGGTGTTAGAACAAAGACACAGTGAGAACAACTTGTTTAAGGTCACAGAGCTAGGAATTGGCTGAGCTGGGACTGGGACTCAGGCAGTTTGGCCAGGAGCACATGATGATAATCATCACATTACACTGCCTTTCCAATAAAGCACTTATTTCAGCATGCACTCATTTAACTGGGCTGCCATTTTGTTTTTTGTTTTTTTTTGCATATTACATAAGAACATTATCACAGGTGCTTTGTCTTCCATTAGATACAAGCTCCTTGAGGACAGGGCCTGTGCTTTCTATTACTGAAATTGCTAAAGCCTCACACAATGTCTGGTGCATAGTATGCACCCAGTAAACGTTTATTGAATGAATGAATGAACAGTTGAATCCAACTAGTCAGATAGACGTGAGCAAGAGGAAGCTCCCTGGTAGGTCATTACAGCTAAGCCATGAGGCTGGGAGGGTAAGTGAAGCCCTCTGTTTGCTCTGGAGTTTAAATATTGTTCTGTAGACAGTGGGAAGCAGGAGGGTGACATGAACAATCTGTGTTTTTGAAAGAAAACAGGGGATGGGGGTGGAATGGGTTGCAGAGGTTAGGAATGGGAGACGGCAGAGCAGTAGTAGGATGCTGTGTCACCCTGGCAAGAGCTAAATGAAAATTCGGTCTTGGAGAAAGAAAGAGTTATGGTAGAGAGACTTCAGAGAAGATGTGATCAAAGTAGCGAGTGAGGGAGGGAAGAGGATCCAGGGTGATTCTGTGGTTTCTGGTCTGGGTGACTGGGTGGCCAGTGATAGCAGGGACTGAGAGAAGAAATGAAGAAACTTCAGGTGTTTGGGAGAAAACGTAATAATCTGGTCTTCAGCACATTGTCTCTGAGGGAATTGCTTTTCCACCCTGCAGGGCTCTCCAGCAGCCTGCTAGGAAGAGAGGCAGATTTGAGAAACATTAACATATTGGTGCTGAGGAGGGAATGTGCTCATCCAGGGAGATCCTTGGGAGAAGGGAGGAAAGGCCTCAGTGTGGAAGACTAGTGATGGCACAGGAGCAGGAAGAAGAAGGAATTCCAGAGAAGCTTGGGAGACTGGGAAACTCAAGGGAGACATTTCAACATGGTAGAGGTGTTCAACAGGGACAAAAAAGGCCTCCGAGAGAATGGAGAGGATGAAGTATGAGAAAAGCCTTGAAGATTTTGCAGTTAGAACATTATTAGCGATTTGGCTATAAATGAGGATGGTTTCAGGAGAGACTAGACTACCCAAAGCTGCCCTGTAGTGTGGAAAGCTCTTGCCCAGGCTTTGGAGACAGACATGCAAGGGAAGAAAGATTATTGTGAGTTGAGAAGTAAGTGTGAGGCAGTGTTTCAAGTTGAGGCTTTGGGCAGAAAAATCTAGGATTAAAGGGAAAGAAAGAGGGCAGCCAGAGGGGAAAGCAGACTGAAGGAAAGGATGGGGACTCTCTCTCTCTCTTTCCCTCCCCCACCCCCCTGATATCACCAGAACACATTTATAGGCATCCAGTGCCTTGCAGCAAAGACCACCAAGAGCGCCCCTGTAGCTGACAGGTTGGGTTTACTGCTCATTCCAGTACGGAGAAATCATGCCATAGAACCAGGGGACATCTCAATAAGAGGATGTTACAAAAGGAATTACTATGAGATTTGGAGCTGTATTTCATGATTCTGGCAAGGTCTTGTATAAGTGGGGCTTTGCTCTGTATTGGATGCCATAAACAGTCATTCTGGTTAGGGATCTCAGTAAACCCTAATCTACAGGGAGGGTAGACAAGAGTGAGGTTAAGCTAAAACTGGCAAAGAGATAGCACCGTCACCACTATTCCAGGAGAAGGGGATGTGTGGTGTACCATGAGGTAGACAATGTTCTTTCTGGTTGTGTCCACTTTCAGGCATCATGACGAAGTGGTCCTGTGTCTGTCTTGTCCCATCATGACCCCAGAGTGGCTTTGTCCGCAGCTGATGTTCTGTGAAGTCATTTCTGTTCTTTGGGAGAACAGCAAGGCCCAGCCGTGTCAGGTCAGCTCCTGGACACCAGGGGCTGCTTTTCCTTTCTTGAGGCTGAGGAGATAGTGCCAGTGGGCAGTCACTTACGGTTGGATTTAGACTTTATGAGGACCTTGGAATCATAGAGAGGTAGTCTGGATCCAAGCTCTGTGTAACCTTACTCTCAGAGCCCAGACGCAAAGTACAGGCTCAGTTAATGGCAAAGAGGAGGGATCTTGCTGGAGCAAAGGTTTAGTCAAGTCAGCCAGAGTGAAATAAAAAGCCTGAGAAACTAGATCAGTGTGGTGAGAATGTAGATGTTTAATTTTTCTTTATACTTACCTGTATTTTCTAAGTTTTTATAGCAAACTTATATCATTTGGGTTATAAAGAAATAACACAAGTTTCCCCCTCCACCCAAATAGCAAGTATAGGGTTATACTTAACAAGACAGAGGGACAATTCTGATGAGGCAGGTGAAAGAAATCACTTCTCAGAACTGCAGGCAAATTCTAAATTACAACTCCCTTGCCTCTTCCTTTGTGAGGACTTGAGTCTCTCAACATGATTGCTCTCTGTTGTATCGTAATTTTTATTTAACTACTCGTGTCCTCCAACTGAAAGCTTCCTGAGGGCAGGAACCGTGACTTAATTTTTTGTTTTTCTGAACAGCTAGCAATGCTTGCCATAAAAGCAGATGCTCCATGGATGCCTGGGTGACTCAGTCAGTTAAGCATCTGGCTCCTGATTTCGGCTCAGGTCATTATCTCATGGTTCATGAGATGGAGCCCCGTGTCAGACTCTGTACTGACAGTGGGACCCTGCTTGGGATTCTCTCTCTCCCTCTCTCTGCTGCTCTCTTTTTCAAAATAAATCAATAAACTTTATTAAAAAATAAAATAAAAGCAGATACTCTATAAATGTTTGCTGAAGGATCACCTTAAACATTTTGTAGTTGAAGTCACTGGCCTTTCTGAAAAATCTTTAACCCTGACTTTATGCTACGGAACACCATGAGGCAGCATGGCTGTAACAGAAAGCAGTGTCACAGAGGAATGTCCTTTACACTGACCTCAGTTTGAAAAATGTATGAATCACTATTTTAAGAAATCGGAAAATTATTCACAGTTTCACCTAAACACTAATGGGTCTCCTCAGTGCTCTTGGGACATACACTAGGTTCAGAGATTTTAGGTTTTCATCTTGAATCCTAAGGTGTTAAATAATTAACATGTCTTCTGCTGACATGTCACAGTACTGCTGAGGAACCAGGGCTTTCTATTTCTAGTTTGGGGTTGGGGTGGAAGGTGATAGGTTGTATACTCTCAGTTGTTTTGAAAGTGGAAGGTGAAGGTGAAAGTGAAAGTGGAAGGTGCTTAGGTTCATTCACCTGCAGTAGACACAGTAAAGAAGTGAATTCATTTAACATTTGGTCCTCAACAAGGATTGTTGAATGCCTACCATGGGTCCTGCACTGTTCTAGGCTAGATCTTGGGATACATCAGTGAAGAGAGCAAAGATCCCTGCTCCACTGGTGCCTATATTACAGTGGAGAGAAGAGAAACAATAAATTTGAGACATCCTAAATGGTCAAATGTGATACATGTTAGGAGATGGTAAATGCTACAGGGAAAAACAAAAACTAAAAATAGGGTAGGGCAGGGCTACATAGTTGGGTGGAAGAAGAAAAGGCAGATTGCAGTTTTAAATAGGAGAGCAGCTAAGTCAGGCGGTTTTCACCAAGAAGGTGACATCAGAGCAAAGAGCAAGGAGGAAAGGAGGTTAGCCATGTGACTATCTGGGGGATTGCTCAAAATGCCGTGAAGTGATTTTAAAGATAAACATGGTAGTGAACTACTGTCAGAGGTGATCAGAGTAATTTCAGAATAGACTGAAAACCTAAAAGGAACCAGGGGAAGTCAGTCTTTTATGGGAATTACTATTGAGCAATATAGAAAAGTCTGCAGACCTAAGTCATATCCTTCAGAATCACATACAAGGAGTCCGTTGAAAATGTTAATATGAGTGTGGTTAATATATAGACTGACTAGGGGCACCTGGGTGGTTCAGTCAGTTAAGTGTCCGACTTTAGCTCAGGTCATGATCTCAGCAGTTCACGAGTTCGAGCCCCGCGTCGGGCTCTGTGCTGACAGCTCAGAGCCTGGAACCTGCTTCAGATTTCGTATCTCTTTTTCTCTCTGCCTCTCCCCTACTCATTCACATGTGCTCTCTCTCTCTCTTCAAATTAAATGTTAAATTTTTTTTTTAATTTTAAAAATTAAAAAAAAAACAATAAACATTAGGGGCACCTTGGTGGCTCATTTTGTTAAGTGTCTGGCTCTTGATTTCAACTCAGGTCATGATCTCATGGTTCATGAGAACAAGACCCATGTTGGGATCCGCACTGACAGCCTGCTTGGGATTCTCTCTCTCTCTCCCTCTCTCTCTGCCCCCCCCCACAAGTGTTCTGTCTCTCAAAAAATAAATAAGTAAACATTAAAAAAAGTAAACATTAAAGTGCTCGCTTTGGCAGCACATATACTAAGAGTAAACTTTAAAACCCTCAAGAACCCCAACTTCAATAAGGAAAAATCCTCACCATTGCCTCCATTCCCTGAACACCTAGGAGAGAATACACACTTTTTGAGGCCCTCATAAGACCGAGGTGGCAAGTGTGAAGCTGATGTGAGCATAGCAGCCTGGGCTGTCGCCGGTCCAGCGGTGTGCACGAATCCTGGTGGAGGCCGGGCAGGGAGAATAATAGTGTGTGTATATTCATTGGCCTGTGAGCTTCTTGGCATACCCCCTTCAAACACACACATTGATTATTTAGCAAGGCCAGATGGCAGGCTTAACGGCCGACAGCAGTCATGCCCTGTAGTGCCCCCAAAGGGTGCATGCCATTTATAAACCATGCTGGAATCCTCTGTTGTGGAGTTGATGGAAGAGGATATAACCAAAGGCAAATGTTTTATGTCAGGGGAAAGGGGTCAGGTTTATAGTTGGAGCCAAAAACCTTGGCCGCTTTCTGCCATGCTCAGCGGTTGTTCTGCTGTCTGTCACTCTCAGAACAGAGAGCGTGGTAGAAAGTGTGGCTGTATTCTCTAAGGGCCGTCGGCCATGGTGGTGGGCAGAGTATTTATTTCATTCAGATCCCAGACTCTGGAATTTTTAAATTCTTTGTAATAAGGACGGTTGAAAGTTTATTTAAACTGTGAGATGGAGGGAGATAAAAGTTTCAGTAAGGAAGTCCACAACATGAATGAGGTGTTTAACCTACAGAGGTATTTTTCAGCATGTTAAGAATATCTTTTAAAGTGAGGTGATGGATGTGGTAATTAGCTTGATAGTGGTGATTATTTCACAATGTATACATATATCAAAACATCAAGTTGTATACCTTAAATATAGGCAATTTTTATTTGTCAATTATACCTCAATAAAGCGGGGAAAAAAGAATACCTTTGTATACCCAAATATTGTGTGAATTTTACATCAGATGTATCAAAATATTCCCTTGTCTATTCTTGCTTACTCAGTAGCTTGTATCACTAAATGTTTTCCCAATATCCTGAGATGTTGTTTTTTCATTAATTCACACTAAACAAATCGGAATCACCTAATAGATTTTGATTTACCATATCTGCTTTAATAGTTAAAGTGAAAAATAATGGTGTGTTGCATTTGAATTTGCCCAATGTTAAATTTTTTTTGCTACTCAAAGAAATCTGTTTTCCCCATGGCTATTCTATAGCTTACATTTCAGTTTAGCAGTTACAGCCACTGTTCCTGACATCCCTGCCTTTGCAATTTACAAACGAAGAGAGCTGAATTAGGAGACTTTGGTAAAATCATCCTGGAACCCTTAATCTTGCTTCAAGGTCTCACAAACTACCCTATAGGGGGAGGAACTGAAGCCTTCCTGGGGCTGTGGTAGGCAAAAAGTGTTCCTAAGTGATCCTGAGGACAGATAAGATTAAAAGGAACAACAAAGAGCTGACTCATGGGGCCATAGTAAAATTTCTTGCTATTGGCTCTAGGTGGATCTGACGACTTTTTTAATTTCCTAAAGAATGGTGTTTTGAACTGGTGCTGTATATCCCAAGATGATTGAACCTGGATTTAAACAGCCTTCTTTTCAGTTCTCAGGGTTATATACATTCCCACTTGACAGCTTTATCTAGTCCAAAGTCAAAACACCAGAATTTATGCCTGAGAAGAATTTGACATTGAGTTCTTTTGGATCCAGGGGAGTACACTTTCTACTCAAGCTGCTATATAATATGTTGAATTCCCCATATTTTGAAGGGCAAACAGCCTAGGTTTGGGTCTATATAATTACTTTGGGGAGGGGAACAAAGCTGTGATGAACACACCTTAAATTACAATTTTATTTTGGATTGCAAAACATTACTTCATGCAACCTATTAACTCAATCTTATTTTGACATTCAGAGATTGAATTGTTTAATGTAATAATTAATATAGATTTTAATACTCATGTTTTTAAGAGTTGGAATTCGTTAATATTAATGAACACATATTGTGCTGTGTGCCATACATAGGTTCCCAAGAGCCTGGCACAACATCCTATGCCCAGAAGGAAGATAGTAAAGGTTTGAGGATTCAATGCAGAGGATGTGCATAGCATGGTGGCTAGCACATAAATCCTCTATGAATGCTGTCATTAGTATTACAAGGCATTTACATCTGGA
Organism: Felis catus; assembly: GCF_018350175.1. Taxonomy (NCBI): domain Eukaryota; kingdom Metazoa; phylum Chordata; class Mammalia; order Carnivora; family Felidae; genus Felis; species Felis catus. Next base: position 81,031,927 of record NC_058369.1, read on the forward strand.
TGCCATTTAGGTACGTTGAACTCAATATATTCTAAACCGAACTTGACTTTTCCCCAAATCTGGACCCCTTGATTGCAGTTCTGGTTAGTGACATAGTCACCCCAGTCAGATACCAGGATAACATTACTTTCCTCATTCCTTTCTTTCTTCCAGGTCTACATCCGATGTGTCTAAGACCAATTTATTTTATACTTAGTATCTCTTAACCCAGCCTCTTTTCACACCTGGAACTATTTCTGTAGTTCAGGTCTTCCACACATCTATCAAAATGTTCTTAAACACAAACCTCTTTTTTTTTTTTCTCCCAGCCTCAAACCCTGCAACTGCCTCCCTTTGCTCCACTTAGACTAGCTTTCAAGGCCCTCTGAGATCCGACCCTGCCTGTCTCTCCAGCCTCATCTCTGCTTTCCGGCTCTCACTCCTCACCCTCACCTAACCTAACTCTCTATCTCAGCTGTAATAAGCACGGGCTTCATCAAACATGCTTTCCTGTCCCTCGTCTCTGTGGCTTAAGCAGGCCTATTCCTTTCCCTGGAACTCCCTCCTCATTACCTTCTCCATCTCACTGATGAAGCTGCCTTCGTCCTAAAGATCCAGCTCAAGTCTCTCCTTCTCCATCATATTTGTTTGTATCACTTTTCCACCTACTACTTAGTAATCAAATTGAGTTCACCGTATTGCATTGTCAGGTGTTAATTTTCTGCTGCACTGTGAACCCCTTGATCCAGCAGACACTGGATCATTTTAATATCTCAGAAGCTGGCACAGCACCTGGCATTTAGTAGGCACTCAGTTACTGGTTGAGGGAAAGAATGAACCACACAGAGAGACTATACCTTTCCAAAATTGTCCAATGACCATCATTTCTTTAATGGCCAGCCAGCTTGTACCTCCTGCACCCCCGAATCCTTTTTATAATCGTATTTAGGCATGAGATGGGCTCCTTCTGCATTGATGGGCTTTATTAGGAGTAGCCCTATAAAACTCACAATTGGATGGATGTTATTTCAAATGATGTTCATCACCTTGCTCAGTGTCCTCTTTCCAAGAAACCACAGGAGAAACCTCTCTCGAGTCTCTGTACCTGAATTACCCCCCCACCTTCTCCCTGAGCAATATGTTTTCTTTACATGTTATGAACTCTTCAATTTCTGTAACTTTATCGCAGGACCAAACTTAAGACGTCAGAGCATGCATTTTACTTATCTCAACTGGATGTAGTTTTTTTTGCCGACCCTTCATTAATCACCATCTTTGAGTTTTCCCCTCTATTGCCTTGTTTGATTGTCTGCCCTTTCTGGCAAGCTGCCTTGTGTCTATTTTAGAACAAGGTGATTGTACATAGTATCCTTAGGCATATGAAGGAAAGTGAGAAGTAAGGTTATCATAAAGATGATAACAGAGGTACAAATGACCAAGACAGGAGGGAACAGAGAACATTAGAATTTCCTAACAGCAGTGTCTTGCTGGTGTTATCAGCTCCCAATAGTTAATGTAATGGTGGTATTATCACTACCCAATAAACTGACATTTTTGGAGCAATTATATGCCCGACGTTGTGCTAGGCAGAGGGTGCAGAGATACACAAGATAGAGTCTTTACCCAGATGAACTCACAGTATTAGCAGCCTTCATTTCCACTCTGACCTTTAGAATTGTGAGTGAGATGCAGAGGGAATGCTAGCTTTAACTGTTAGAAGTATATTTCTCTATCATAAATCAGGCTGGAGGCAGGTGGTCCGGGGCTGGTGGAGTGGCTCTGTGCTGTCCGGCACATAGCTTCCGCATCCGGGAGCCATGCTAGCTGCCCCAGTGCTTACCGTGTCCTAGCAGTAGGAAGGGTAAAGGGCCAGGGGAGCATGCCTGCTCCTAAATTTAGAAGGCATGACCCAGGTCACTTCAGCTCACTCCTTATGGTCAGAGTTTCATTCCTTTGTCATGGGAAGCTGCAGGGGATAGTGTGAAATGTACCTCTAACTGGGGTCACGGTTCAGTTAAAATAAAGGAGAGCAGATATTGGCAGACCTCCAGCAAAGTTCAGCTCACATTAGCAACAAGGCGGCTGCCACTGCTACCTATATGATGATCCTATAATGCTAATCCTAATGATTTTCCTTCCTAGCTCTGATTGTTATTTAAAAGTCCTATGTGCTCAGGCTACGGGTCAATTTTTACCTCTACTTCCTCTCCTCTGCCCCATCTGTGAACTTCATCTCCTCAAGTTCTCAAAGGTCCAAGATGTTTTAAAAAATTATTACACAGTGATTTAAAAAAAAAACAAAACTATTCCTCAACAGTTCAGATGGTATATTGTTTTGTATTCTGATTTTTCATTTAAACTTCCATTCATATCATAGACAATGTTTTGGGAAATATATGGTTCTCTCCCCCCAGAAAAAGTCAGGGCATGAGCAAAAGCAAGACAAGAAATCACAAGTGTTATACTTAATATCTCATTATTGACAGCTCATAGTAGAATAAATCTCACCTGAAAGAGTTCTCTGTTTCCCCATTTGCAGATTATAAAGATATATTTTAGTTTTTCTCCTATTCCATTTATTTTAGAATATGACAGATGATAAGTTGTTATGAGACACAAATCTAATTGAGATGGGAAATGGGGGGGAAGGGAAGAGAAAAATACCTCCTAATATTGCTGGTTCTGTGCATAATTTAGCTGTCTTTAAATATTAAGGAATCTTTTATACTGATCATAAGTATATTCCTGAACACAGAGAGAACTATTTTCACTCTGAATTTATAACATTTTTGGAAGCTTAATTATCATACTTGAAGGTCAAATGGTTCTTTATTGCAATAAAATACAAAAGTAATAAAGAAATTATTCCTGGGGAGATGAAAGTCTAGGTTCATAGCTCATTAAATGGTAACTTCACAGACCGTGTCTAATTTGTCATATTTAGCTTTGGAAATTTCATACATTTGAATTTCAAATTAGGTGAAGAGATACCTGAGGCAAAACTACCTAGGGCCTTTGAATTCTAAAATGATCCGGAGATATGGTTCCCATAACATAATACCTTTATTTGTAAGAAGTGCCTGTCATCATATATATACTGCTTGCCTGACTCAAACGCTTTTTTTTTAAGTAATCAATAATATTAACACAAAGATCATTAACCACTCCCTCAATTCGTTTTTAGACAACCCTTCCTTTTTCTGCTCAGCGTATTGAAAACTTTGTACTGAATTATTTGTTGAAAAAATTGACAGAAATATATGTTAGAGTAACATGATTACTTAAAAGTTTCCTTCCAAAACAAGTGACTTGCAAGATAAACACTTGTCCAAAGAACAACCTTTGGGTGAGTTAAACATGACCTCATTTCTTTCTAAAGTGCCTCTTCTAGGCTGCTGTGATCTCAGGAGATACTGGTGGGTGCCGTTTTTGAAAAAGCATAAATGCGGAAATGCTTTCTAAATAAATGAAGCTTTTCTTTACTTTCAGCATGAAATTTGTCTCTTGAATAAATTGAATTCATTTATTCAATTCATTAAATCAAAGACTTTTTGCTTCGATTTATTTTGAGAAACAATATAATGATCTATGTTTAGAATAGTCACTAAAAACACCCAAAGATTTAAGCTCTGGGATGGCATTAAGAAAAGCATGATTGTGAGGTCCAAGATCCAAATGAAATCATACATGCTGGAATTAAAGGTGTTTGCTGCCTGTTTGAGTTTATCAAAACTTTCTGATCTTCCATTTCCATCAGCAGAGCTCAGCTACTGCTCTCTTACCTGTGTCCTAAGACAAATCATTACAGTCTATGAGATGCTGTAAATAATTGGAGATAATAGAGAAAATGTGTTTAGCAAAAGAAAAATAATGTTCACAGACAGAGTAACTCTCTATGCCAAGCAATAGATAGATATTTAACATCAGTTGTATTTAAATGTTTGGAAAGGAATTGATAAGTAGTTGTTTTCATATCATAATGAAGGTCAGATTAACTCACTGTGAGTGGAAAATAATGAGCTATTAAAAATCTTTAACCCCCCGCCCCCAAATATATTCCTTAGGAAGGGACATGCAAATCTTGTGACTAGAAACAGTACCAACACACAGATGTGTAAACAAAATGGCCGAAGTGCTTTTTTCCATTTACTCAACTAAGTGTCAGTACACAATTTTTCTACTTTTTTTTTTTTTTTTTAGTTTTTAACAGTTTACTGTTTTGTTTTGTTTTTTCTTGTTTACTGGCTCTTGGGATATTGGTCTAACAAAATTACATAGGTTTTCATTTATTCCTGGTAAAATTGCTACCAACTTGTGTTGATAATTGAAAAATTTTAGGGGTACCTGGGTGGCTCAGTTGGTTAAGCATCTGACTTTAGCCTAGGTCATGATCCCATGCTTCGTGGGTTCGAGCCCTGTGTTGGGCTTTGTGCTGACAGCTTGGAACCTGGAGCCTGCTTCAGATTCTGTGTCTCCCTCTCTGTCTCTGCCCCTCCCCCATTTGTACTCTCTCTGTCTCCCAAAAATAAGTAAATATTTAAATTTTTTTTTAATTTTAAAGGTGCTTGGCTTTTTTTTCAGGTAAAAACATGCAACAGTATGCCATCCTTCGTCGTTGTTGTTGTTGTTGTTGTTTTAATTGAAATTCAAGTTAGTTAACATATAGTGTAGTATTGGTTTCAGGAGTAGAATTTAAGGATTCATTACTTACATATAACACCCAGGGCTCATCCCAAGTGCCCTTCTTAATGCCCATCAACCATTTAGCCCATCCCCACCCACCCACCTCCCCTCGAGCAACCCTCAGTTTGTTCTCTATACTCAAGAGTCACTTATGGTTTGCCTCCCTGTCTGTTTTTATCTTATTTTCTTTCCCTTCCCCTATGTTCATCTGTTTTGTTTATTAAATTCTTCATATGAGTGAAATCATATGATATTTGTCTTTCTCTGACTCATTTCACTTAGCATGATATACTCTAGTTCCATCTACGTTGTTGCAAATGGTAAGATTTCATTCTTACTGGTTGCCAAATAATATTCCATTGTATATATACCACATCTTCTTTATCCGTTTATCAGTCAATGGACATTTGGGCTCTTTCCATAATTTGGCTATTGTCAATAGTACTGCTATAAACATTGGGGTGCAAGTTCCCCTTAAAATCAGCATTTTTGTATCCTTTGGATAAATACCTAGTAGTGCAATTGCTGGGTCATTCCACTTTTAGCTTTTTGAGGAACCTCCATAGTGTTTTCCAGAGTGGCTGAACCAGTTTTCATTCCCACCAACAGTGCATCCTTGCCAACATCTCTTGTTTCCTGAGTTGTTAATGTTAGCCATTCTGACAGGTGTGAGGTGGTATCTCATTGTGGTTTTGATTTGTAGCCCTGATGATGAGTGACATTGAGCATTTTTTTTCATGTGTCTGTTAGCCATCTGGATGTCTTCTTTGGAAAAGTGTCTATTCATGTCTTCTTCTCATTGTTTAACTGGGTTCTTTGGTTTTGGGTATTGAGTTGGTAAGATTTTATAGATTTTGGATATTAACCCTTTATCTGATATGTCATTTGCAAATATCTTTTCCCATTACATCAGTTGCCTTTTAGTTTTGTTGATTGTTTCCTTTGCTGTGTAGAAACTTTTTATCTTGATGAGGTCCAAATAAGTTCATTTTTGGTTTTTTTCCCCCTTGCCTCCAGAGACATGTTTAGTAAAAAGTTGCTCCAGCTGAGGTCAAAGAGGTTGCTGCCTGCTTTCTTCTGTAGTATTTTGATGGTTTCCTGTCTTATTTTTTGGTCTTTCATCCATTTTGAATTTATTTTTGTGTATGCTATAAGAAAGTGGTACAGTTTCATCATTATGCATGTCACTGTCCAGTTCTCCCAACACCATGTGTTGAAGAGACCATCTTATTTCCATTGGATATTTTTTCCTGCTTTGTCAAAGATTAGTTGGCCATATATTTGTGGGTCCATTTCTGGGTTCTCTATTCTGTTCCATTGATCTATGTGTCTGTTTTTCTGCCAGCACCATACTGTCTTGATGATTACAGCTTTCTAATACAGCTTGAAGTCTGGAATTGTGATGCCTCCAGCATTGTTTCTTTTGTTGTTGTTATTTTTTTTTGGTTGTTTTCAACATTACTTTGGCTATTCTGGGTCTTTTCTAGGACCATACAGATTTTAGAATTATTTATTCTAAATCTGTGGAAAATGTTGGTGTTATTTTATAGGGGTTGCATTGAATGTGTAGATTGCTTTGAGTAGTATAGACATTTCAACAATATTTGTTCTTCCAATCCATGAGCATAGAATGTTTTTCCATTTCTCTCATAAGTGTTCTATAGTTTTCAACATACAGATCTGTTACCTCTTTGGTTAAGTTTGTTCCTAGCTGTCTTATGGTTTTTGGTGCTATTGTAAATGGAAGCCATACCTTCATTCTTAATCCTTTGCTGAAAACAGACTTTTATTTTTTTATTTTTTTTAAAAATTTTTTTTTCAATGTTTATTTATTTTTGGGACAGAGAGAGACAGAGCATGAACGGGGGAGGGGCAGAGAGAGAGGGAGACACAGAATCGGAAACAGGCTCCAGGCTCTGAGCCGTCAGCCCAGAGCCCGACGCGGGGCTCGAACCCACAGACCGCGAGATCGTGACCTGGCTGAAGTCGGACGCTTAACCGACTGCGCCACCCAGGCGCCCCGAAAACAGACTTTTAAAAGAACATGGAGGCTTTAGTGAGATTCTGTCAGGGTTCTTACATTTTGTTGGCTTGTTTTTACTTTGTTCTTTTAAGCAAAGTAGGAACTTCATTTTAAGTAGGCTGTTTAGCATTTCAAATTTTATCTGTGGTTTTGACTAAGTTGATTCATTTTGATGACATTTGGCATACTCTTGATGTTATCAAGATACAACTTAAGTCCAATTTCCAATTCAATACAATTACTTGAACCTGATCAAGCTTTAAAGAGGATGTAGTTTCTATAATTTTTGTAGGTCTAAATGACATTAAGTTTGTGGGTAAAGATTTCAGAGATGTGTGATTATTTTGAATGACATCAAGTTCAGTGAAACACAAATTCATTTACACATTTATCCTCTGTTCACACAGATAGTGTTGTCATCTTGCCTAGGATCAGTAACGAATTAGTAAATTTTTGGAATTATAAGTTGGGTTTATTTATCCATTGCCAATGCTCATAAATCTCCTTGGAGTGATCTATAAAATCCAACTGCAGATGTGGTATCCCATGATCATTGTACTTTAATTCTAAAAAACACCACTGAAAGTTTGGCCTCTAGCCATTACACTGTTTATAAGAGTTTACAAATTATTGGTAGAAACTTCATATTAAGCTCAATTGCCCCCAAATGTATGGGAAGACAAGCAATTTAATAAGTAATCACATGTTTGTATAAACTAAAGTAAACTTTTGGTCTTTTTCTCAGAAGTGAATTTTTTCTGCAGCATAGGATGTACAACTAATCACTTTTGTGAATCTAGGGATATCCAAATTTGTTAAGTTTCATGTTAGGACAGTAAGTGCATTCTCATAGCTTGAAGTTCTGTCCAGCCTTTACATATAGTCTCATGGGATTCACCAATGAAGCCAAATTGGGACCATATTATGAAGTGCCTCCTCAGTGATCTCTTTGGGTACAAAACTATTCCAGCCATCTTTTTCTGTCTCTAATTCATTATCCAGTGCATCCTTCCCTGTATGTACCTGTGGCTGATTGTCTGACCTGGTGTTCTTATCCTGATGGAGAGATAACTGGAAGGAACTGAGATGTCTTTTATACCTCTGTTAAAGACATGTTCTGTCCTGTTTTCTCCAAAGCCAAAACCTACCTCTTTAGAAACATTTTTGTTCTCTCTCAGAACAAAACTTCCAAGTCTAAGCCATTTGGCAACTTTAGGTGGTAGCTAGAGTTAGTCCTGAGATTTTGGGTCATAGGAGCTGGGAAGTTGGACCAAGGTGGGAGTGGTAGGGTGGGAACAATCAAAGGTCCTTGGGGAGGCAGAGAATCAGTAATAGACCAACAAAATGTTGAGATAAAAACATTTAAGCAATCTAGAAAAATGAGTAAGAATTAGTTCAATGGCAGAGGAGCAGGAAAGGCATACTTAGTTGAAGATATGGTACTGGGCAAGCACTGAGAAGGCTGACAAATTAGGACTTTCTAATGCATGTGTTTTATATATAATAAAGGAAAGAGTAAAGACCTTTATGCCAAATTCACATAATTCATCCATGTCAGGAGTATGAGGTAAAAAGCAGGTACTATCCAAGTGGGAGTGTAATAAATAATGTTAAACTATATTATACTTCTTTAGGCTACTTATTCTAATTTTTCTGTGGTACATTTACCCCTAATAAATGTGGAACAGAGGTTGAACTTCCTACAGGCTTAGAAATTTTGTTAAATTACATAAAAAATAGATTGATATAGTCACTTACTGAGAGATGATTAAAATAAGCTTCCAGGCCCAGTACTTTCCTAGATTTTGGACCATATTTACCCCATACGTGTATGAATATTTTTCAAGGAAATTTGTACATTTATTTCCATCAAGTTTAATGCATACATATTTCTCTTTCTGAGGAAATAATGTTTAGTTATCTCAGTGGATTTTGTTAAAAATATTGAATTGGTTTTTCCTAACTAGTGATTTAAAACATGATTTAAATTTGTTGAATTAAATTAAATTTAGGTGGTACTTATTGGGTGTTTAAACTACCCAGACTGTTATACTAAAGGACTCTCTGACAATGTTATGAATATATTTTGGCATGTTTTCAAAGGTTTGGATCTTCAATTATTCATTTTCCAAAATATCATAAAATATATTACAATTAAGAAGTATCTTTCAGTTTAATTCAGCATTTATTGGGAACTGATTAGCAGCTTAGGCTGGTGTGTTGGGTGGCCATACTTTCTGCCTTTGAGGAACTTATTTCCTCTTGGGAGAAAAGATATATACTTAATACAAAGAATAGTTCTGCCTGCTGTAAAAATAAGGGCTGGACTATGTGATTAAGACCAATAGTTTTTAAATTTGGCTTTTTATGAGAATCACCAGGAAAGGTTTTCAAAAATACAGATTCTAGAGACAGTCTTTGAGACATTAGTCTTCTGTCTTCCTGGTGTTGGCCTCACTGAAATAAATTCCTCTCTTGTTCCATCACTAAAAACAAAAACAAAAACACAACAAAAGCAAATTCTAAGCCTCCATTCCCAAAGATTCTGATTCCCTGAGTCTTTTCTAATTGGCCTCCCCTGATGATTATGTTGTGGGTGGTTCAGTATAAGATACCATGTGCCAAAGTCATGTAGAAAAGGTAGATACTAATTTGGATAGACTCCTTAGATTAAGGTAGAGTAAAGCATTTTATAACTTAATCTTTTTATTGGGTTCAGGCCTCATTTAAAATCAAGTAGGTCCTGATGTCTCTGCAGATATTTTGTTATACATATTTAAACAGTAAGTATTTTTACTTGATACTTGCCCTAAATTTTACATTTGATTTAATTAACTTATTTCCCAGTTTTCTTTGAAGTTAAATACTATATAGATATCAGTATTATTTTCCTCCTCCTCTTCACAATTTATTCCATGAACACAGAGAAGCCCTTTTGTAAAATAGCTGATATTAGTCATGTTCAACAATTATGATATCTTAAGAAATGAAGCAAACAACAACAAAAAAAATTCTTTGGTCCTTGATCCTCATTAGGTGCTACAAAATCTCATCTCTTGTCTTTGCAGTGGACTTTCTTGAAAGAACAGTCTGCACAGTAGTTACAAGTGTGGCCTCTGAAGCCAAATTTCCTGGGTTCATCTATAGACTCTGCTTAACAGTGCTGTGATAACAGTATGTTCTCAATAGATATCATCTTTATTAGGATTATTTTGGTCTTTCATTTAACCCTCTTTTCTCTTAAAACTCTCTCATTTCCTTATTCCCATAATGAAATGAACTCTTTCTCAGTCTCCTTTGCTAGCTCGTCTTCTACCAGTTCCTTAAATGCGTGTTTACCACTTCATTTCACTTCTTTTTCTATGTCCTGCATTCTCTCTGAAGGACATGGTCATCTTCCATGACTCCACCACCTCCTGTGTGACAATGATTCCTTAATTGATATCCAGCACCGATCTGTCTCCTAGCTGTTGTTCAGCCCTGTCCAGTAGAGGTATAATGCACGCCACATGTATAATTTTCAGTATTCTAGTAGCCACACTTAAAAAAAAAAAATAGATGAATTTTAGTGACCTATTTTATTTAACATGGAATATTAATATTCCAATATTATGTCCCTTATTTGTGGAGTGCCCTTTCTTAAAATGCATATTTTGAACATCCATTCCTTTGCTCATAAATGTTCAGAAGATCATCAAGCTCTCGTGGTAAAGTCCAAATTCCCCAGCATTCACTTCCATGATCTTGTCCTCCCTATTTTCCCAGCATCACCATTTTTACTCTCTCCTCTTAACACTTTCATCCAGTCATGCTGAAACTGTTGTGGTTCTTCCCCAAAGCCATTCTCTTTTGCTTCTCTATGCCTTTTCACTTTTACTCCAGAAAGAAGCAGCTCCCCCCTCCTCTACCACCACCTACGTTCCTTCTGCTCGTCTTTCAAAACCTAGCAGAGAAATCATCTTCTCTGGAAAACCTCTCCCGACAACCCTTTTACTGTTCAGCCTGGAACCAGTATCCCTTCCTTGTCTGCCATAGCACTTACTGCACTATATTCTAGTTAGCAGATGGTAATGAGCTCTTTTGAGAGCAAGAGTGGCACTATTTTCTATTTCCCTAACACCCATAATAGCCCCTGAGAGGTACTGGGTGCTCAGGAAGAGTTTTAGCATATCCATTAACTATCACGTCACATTTATATTATGTGTTTCGAGGGATACCTGAGGCTGATGTGTTTGAGGGATACACTCAACTATCCTGAATTTAAGGGGTTCTACTCTTCAGTTTAGGAGTTACTTTTAAATAGAATAACTACATAGAAAGTTGGATGTTTTACTTTAAGATGTTTACTGGCATTTTTTTTTCTTATTCCTCCAAAAAGGTTCTAGTCATTTAATTTCTTTAGTGTTACCTAAGTTTGTAATTGTAGTTGATTATTACTGATTTTGTTTTTGTTGCTAATCAATCATCTTTCCCTTTTTCTCTCTTGTCCAGCTCCAACAGAAGCCACAATGCACCCACATCTAGGTAAGTGCTTAAGACCCCAGTGTCACTAACCTTAGTACTTAGATAGGCTTGTTTCAATCCTCTCACTGTGTGGGCAGATGATATAGAGGTGAGGAAACTTCCTGCCCTCTCTGATTCACTGATCATTGACTGAAATCAGTCTCAGGTTCATATTATGCTCGAACACAGGACCTCACCAAGGAGGCAATCATGGTGCCCACTTGGGGCCAGTGGAAGGACTTTTAAACCTGTTAGTACATCCATCCTTGTGATCCTGTTGAGCCTGATCTTTTATTTTTTATTATTTTTTTTAATATATGAAATTTATTGTCAAATTGGTTTCCATACAACACCCAGTGCTCATCCCAAAAGATGCCCTCTTCAATGCCCATCACCTACCCTCCCCTCCCTCCCATCCCCCATCAACCCTCAGTTTGTTCTCAGTTTTTAAGAGTCTCTTATGCTTTGGCTCTCTCCCACTCTAACCTCTTTTTTTTTTTTTTCCTTCCCCTCCCCCGTAGGTTTCTGTTAAGTTTCTCAGGATCCACATAAGAGTGAAAACATATGGTATCTGTCTTTCGCTGTATGAGCCTGATCTTTTGATCAAGGATTTTAATGCCAAATTTTCCCCAGAGCTCCTACCCATCATAAATAGTAGAGCATAGGGTTGGTGGGCAAGGAGCTAGGAGTGTGGAGGCATGGAGGTCATTTCAGATTTGAAATAACTGTTCAGACTAGTACTGGGTTGTAAAAAGAAAGTTTGGTCATTTCTTTCAAAATTGAAATGAAGTTGTTCAAATAACCATAAGCTTTGTTTAATGGCACCATATAAAGTTACTACCTCTCATTTTTCTCATGATCTTTCCATAGTGCCATGCAAGGCAAGGTTTGTAGTTGCTAAGAATAGTTTCTGGAACCACTTCCTGGGTTTATCTCACCTTCTCTGCTTGCTGGCCATGTACATTGAGTAAGTTACTTAGCCTCTCTGTGCCTCAGTTTCCTCATCTGCAAAATAGAGGAAATAATAGTACCTACCTCCTTGGGTTGTTATGATTGAATGAATTTCTGTTTGTAAAGGTGTACAGTCAGTGATATAATAGTGTTTGGAAAGAAGTAAACACATGAACAAATAACCATTGAGGCTTACCCATGCCTCTGTAAAACATTCTATAGAAAACAAATGGTCGTTTAAGAGTTCAGTTTCTCATTGTGTTAGTGAGGGTTTATTTTAAAAGCGATTTCCAACGCTACACTATTTAATAAGAATGAAAATAAATCATCCTGGCTGGCTCCAGCCTTTTCAGATGTCTCTCACGGTGGGACTTGCAGATGGGTCAGTTATTTGTCTCTTGGGCTTTTCCTTTCAACCTACAAACCCAATTAATTTATTTTTCTCTTTGGAAAATCTTCCTTGAGAAGCTCTACTTTTATGTAATGCTACAGCTTGGGGCTCCTCTTCTTTGGCAGACTAACTCAAACAAGTGCTTAGAAGCATGCCTTCTGGCAGCCAAGGCAGGCTGGTGACCCGCAGTGGCCCAGCCTCTTCTGGGCCAGGTTAGGTATTTGGGAGAGCTGCACCCTGTAGGCATTTCAGGCACTGCATCTAATCGCTCAGAGGAATCATTAAATCACTCCCACACGCAGAATACATCACAGCGTTCTCCCTGCGTAAATCCATATTCTCCCTGTTGTCCTGCCTAAGGCTTCTGAGTTTGAGCAGCCGTTGCTCTTAATACATGCTGATTCACTGGTTTCCTGGACTTCGTTATGTGCTTACCTGCTGGCATACCTGGAATAAAGAGAGCGAAGAGGGCCGTGGGTGGCAGTGTCACCAAAGAGAACTTGGAAGTACGCTCCCTGATATTTGGAAGTGATTTTAATTACCCACTGGATCGATGAATTATTTGTGTTATTCAAGTGAGCCAAAAACATAAAATATCACCTTTGAAAAAAGTAAAAAAAATTGGTTATTTTTTTGTTAATCAGATCCTGTGATTTTAATTTTTCCAAAAAGCATGTGTAAACTAGTTCAAACAGAATCATACAGGCCCAGAGAATTTATATAAGCCAAAAGAAACTTCCCAAGCAAACCAGGGGAATGGGATGAGAGGGTTTTTGACCATGAAATTCATTTTTTACAACTTGAGTAGAAAGAATTTTCATTTCTCCCACAGCCTTAAAAGCGAGCCGTGAATTTTTTTTTTTACTTATCCACCTTCTATTCAGTGGAAAAATCACAAATTCTATGGCTTACGAAAACACTCTTTGCTCTTGGTATGCCCAAAGTTGTTTGAAAACTTAAAAATAGATATTTAATACAATCTCAAGTGTAATGATAATTTATTTTAAACTATGGGTGGCTCCCTCATATGCCTCCTGACTTTTAACATGACTTTATTTAGGACTTTTACTTAACGTAGATAAATTCTCCTATGCAGCTCTGAAGGGGAATAATGTTAACACTTTGCAACACATTGAATAAAATATGAGTGAATATGCAGAACTAGGGAAAACAAGGCAGGGGAAGAGGAATAGTAGGAAAGAGATGAAGAAATGGGTTAGTAAATACCAGCAACATTAGCTGACAATGAATAGCCAGAATGGTCCATCTGCTTCTATTAAAGTGAGTTAACACTGAACCTTTCTGGGCATATTGAGCTATGAGAGACAAGTCTTGTGTGACCTATCTTCATAGGTTAGTACTGACCTTGGCCTTCCTGCCTTTTCTGCCTGGTGACAGTTTGGTGGGGTTTCTCTTTGGGGACTGTGGTTTCCAGACTTGTAGGTGCCTAACCATCGAGACTTTACACTTGTCCCTTAGTAGTTTAGGGGCCAAATATATAATCAACTGCTCATTTAAAATTCAGTTTTAATTTAAAATACTGTTATTCCAAAATAAATAAATAAATAAAATATTGTTATTCCTCATAAAGGCAGTACATTGACCCTTTTGTGTAGCTAAGTCTATTGTTTAGTATAATTTTTTCCTAAATACTTTATTTTTCTTTTAGCTGAAGTACATAGCGACAGCATTATCCTACGAGATGACTTTGACTCCTATCACCGACTAGAGTTGAATCCAAATATATGGTAAGTTACAGGAATATGCTTCACTTTGGTTTGTTTGTGTTATGCAAAAAAAAATGATGCTGATTGCTCCCTTGGAGCAGTTACATAACGTTAAATTACTCTTCAAGCACTAAGGGATGAATAAAAGTTGTGAGTTGTTCAACCAGGAAACTGGGCTTAATGTAGGCTGCATGTCTATTCCTTGACTTCTTTAAAAACTGAATCTAGGTGGCATCTCAAAGCCATGCATATGTTTAGATTTTTTTTCAGGTGTACAAGTTCTTTATGTAGAAAACATTATGCTTTAGTGTGTCTAAAAATTGCATTTATGCTGAGGAAAAGAAGAGAAATGGTTTATCTGAAATGAGAGGTGATTTGAGTCACACTTATAAATAACTTCTAAGTCATTGGACTGCCTCATTTATTTACACCCTAGTCTCTCCTCTGAAGGCAGCTTAGGTTCAACTCCATGGGATTTTTGAGGGCAAAGAAATAATGAATCAAACCCATTCATTAAAAACTTGTTGAATAGAGGGGCGCCAGTGGGCTCAGTCGGTTAAGCATCCGACTTCAGCTTAGGTCATGATCTCACGGTTTGTGGGTTTGAGCCCCTTGTTGGGCTCCGTGCTGACAGCTTGGACCCTGGAGCCTGCTTCGGATTCTGTGTCTCCCTCTCTCTCTGACCCTCCCCTGCTTGTGTTCTGTCTCTTTCTGTCTCTCAAATGTGAATAAATGTTAAAAAAATTTTTTTTTAACCTGTCGAATACATCAACAGATGCATGCATTTGTTGGCAATTTGTTGTATTTTTGGTGACTGGGGAAATAGGTCTGTCGACCCAGACCTACCATCAATCTGTGTCATTTTAGAGAATATCTGAATGTGGATGTTCTGTGACATTAAATGTTTTTATATACACAACCAAAAGCTCAAGGTAAATTTGAAGCTCTAATGTAAGTAAACTTTCAAGTTGCAACCAAAATTCAAACAATGCTCAAGACTAGAAAGAAATGAAAAACACTAATTCAAAAAGATATATGCACCATGTTTATTGCAGTATTATTTATAATAAACAAGATATAGAAGTAACTAAGTGTCTATTAATAGGTGAAGGGATAAGGAAGGTGTGTCTTTGGAATATTGTGCAACCATAAAAAAGGATGAGATCTGGCCATTTGCAACAACCTGGTTGGAGCTAGAAGGTATTATCCTAAGGGAAATAAGTCAGATTGAGAAATATAAGTACCATGTGATGTCACACATTTGTGGAATCTAAAAAATAAAACACATGAATAAACATATCCTAAACAAATAAATATCAGAATCAGACCCTAAATACAGAGAACAAACTGATGGTTGCCAGAGGGAGGGGCGGAATGAACAAAATGGGTAAAGGGGAGTGGAGTATACAGGTTTCCAGTTATGGAATGGGCATAAAAGGCACAGCATAGGGAATATTGTCAATGATCTTATAATAGCATGTATGGTGACAGCTGGTAGTTATGCTTGTGGTGATTGGATCAGAACATATATAGAAGTTGCAACACTATGTTGTACACCCGAAATTAATGTAACATTGTATGCCAATTATATTCAAATTTAAAAATTAAAAACAGACTAGAACTCCATCCTCAGATGTCAGTATATGATATTCATTTCTGTTTTTCTTTATTTTCACTGTTCAATGAATATTAGGCAATAATCATTTTATTTATACAGTAAATTTAAAAGGGATATCGTCCTTCTCTCAAATAGCTTATAGTTTAGTAGAGGATATACAAAATGCATATTTTTAAAACCCTCCTAATCCAGGATAGAAATTCTTAATTCTAATAGAAGGGGTACAAATAACATGTATTGTAGTTCCAGAACAAGAAAGATGGCTCTGATGGGATTTTCTTAGAGAAAGTGGCCCTGGAACTGAGCATTGAAGATGTTACATAGATGGAGAGTGCTGGTGCTTAAATACTAGACGGAGGAACTTTTTGTGCCTTTTCTAGAAAGAAATATTGATCTAGATAGTATATAATAAAAATCAGAGTAGCCAGAATCATAAAGTCTCATAATTTATATGCCACCTAAGAAATAGTTTATCAATAAAATTTCACTTCCCTGGGAACATATCCTAAATACAAATTTCTTAAAGCAAATTGAAAATCTTTACTAAGAAAAGGCCAAAGAAACTCTCTAAGCACTGCTTGTGCCCAGGAAAAACTCTCTACTCCTCTTGACATTAGGGGTTTTTATATTCTATTAATATAGATGTTGTCAGATGATTTGTTTCTTTCAAGGCAAGTTTATTTCTGTCAAGCTAATTCATTGTCTTCAGTGAGTTTTCTTGATAGATACAAAATGTGACTTTTATGGGGTTCAAATTCTGTTGTTTTTGAAATCAATAAAACATGATTGATTTTGCTTCACCCGTTTTCATGACTGATCTGATATATGCTTTCTTGACCCAAGTTATGGATTTTGTGTCCCTCTCACTTAACTTATGGTTTCTCCCACTTAAAAAATTTTTTTGTTAACTTTAAAAAGCCACGTACTTCTGTTTTCTATGAAATATATTTCAGAGTAATTTTACTTTATCTCTTATTGCCCACAGTCTCCTTCATGTAACCTCTTTAAGGTTAAAAAAGCCCCAACTATGAACCTCTCATCATTTGAGAGAGGACTTTGTTCAGCAAAAGGTGGCAGAGGTTCTGAGGTCAGGCCAGTCCAGTTTGACTCTTGAGCTCGTCACTGGCCAGCTGGGTACCTTGAGAAAAGCGAAAAGCTTCCTTTACGGCTAAGAGCCTGTTTCTTTGTCAGTAAAAAGTGAGATGAATACTGTTTTTCCAACATTGTTTTAATGTTTGAAGGGGCGCCTGGGTGGCGCAGTCGGTTAAGCGTCCGACTTCAGCCAGGTCACGATCTCCCGGTCTGGGAGTTCGAGCCCCGCGTCGGGCTCTGGGCTGATGGCTCGGAGCCTGGAGCCTGTTTCCGATTCTGTGTCTCCCTCTCTCTCTGCCCCTCCCCCGTTCATGCTCTGTCTCTCTCTGTCCCAAAAATAAATAAACGTTGAAAAAAAAATTATAATGTTTGAGGAGCTGGAAAAGATCTGGCACCATGTATATAGTATTGTAGGTGCTCAGTACAAGTTAGTGCCTTCCCGTCTTCCCTTCTTCTCTTTCTTTCCCTACCCTTCTCTCTTTCCCTCCCTCTCTCTCTACCACCCCCCCTGCCCTCTTCCCCTACTTTCCTTCTTCTCTCTCCCTCTTTTTGTCCCTCCTTCCCTTTCTTCCTCCTGTGATATATTTGCACATTGTTCTCCTTGTCTCCTCTAAGTCCAGATATGACCCCAAATCATTATTATTTTTAAAATCTTCAACCAATTGAAGGACTTCAACCAAGTCCTCATGTATTCCATTATTGCATTTGGATGAAAAAAAACACATCAGAGTAAATATTTCTGTATTAAATAATATATGGAACATATATTAATGATAATATATTTTAGTGGAATCATAGGGAATGGGGAAAAAAGAGGATATTAGCTGTCTCAAAATCCTTAAAAATAGACATAAATTCCCTAAAGGAAGAAACTAGCACTCAATAAAATTGGACATCCCAGTGAAATATGACCAGTATAGTAACGATGCCCTACGTGCTTTTGGAACTTTATAAAGGCAGTTTTCACTGTCCTGAAATCTGTTTTCTCACAATATTGGCAATGTGAGTTTTGTTCTTTATGATCTTGTCTTTAATTCCCTCCACCCCACAGAATTAGAAATCCCTGGGCAACTCTGTGACAGTGTAGGAAGGAGAAAACCTTACTGCCAAGTCCGTAACTCTGTGTCTCTGCTGTACATCGCCACATACATACAGCAGGGTGTCCTCTGTGCTGCTTCTGGCCAAATTCCCATGACTACATACATCACCAAATAATTTGCCACTAGGGAAAAATGTACTGCTTGTGTAAGCATGTTCTCCCATGGGGTTTGGAAATCATTGTATGCAGTACTCAATTTGTAATTTTTAAGGACAAGCTGAAGGAAAAGTTAAGAAACTAGTTATGTCTGTGTAATGATCGAGAGAGAGATCAGTTTCAAAACCAATCACTCACAACTCCTTTGCTTCCATTAACTTCATTTAATAAAATCCCAATTGTTTTCACTCTATTACCTGTAGTTTGTGATACTCACATTTATTATCTCATGTAAAAATTACTGTACATAAAAGACAAGGAACATAAAACACTGTGACTATTGTTATGAATGAACATAACAGCCCAGTTACTCTTCCAAGTGTTGGAGAGCAGTTGTGATAGAACCAAGAAACTTTTTTTAAATTTTTTTTTAACGTTTATTTATTTTTGAGACAGAGAGAGACTGAGCATGAATGGGGGAAGGTCAGAGAGAGGGAGACACAGAATCTGAAACAGGCTCCAGGCTCTGAGCTGTCAGCACAGAGCCGGACGCGGGGCTCGAACCCACGTACCGTGAGATCATGACCTGAGCTGAAGTCAGCCGCTTAACCAACTGAGCCACCCAGGCGCCCCCCAAGAAACTTTTTTAATATCAATTCAATACTGAATGTCCTGCCTGTCTACTTAGTTTAAATACTAAGTTTCATTTCAAAATTAATAAAGGTACTTGGCAAAAAGTCCAATAATATTAAAAAATATTTAAAATTAAAAATAAACCTTCCTCCCACACTATAGCTGTATTCCCTTCCAACAGAAGCAGCAACTGTTAATGGTTTTTGCCAGTCCTTTCAGAAACTGTTTATGTTTACACAAGCATTGCAGTTATAAATTCTGGCCACAGACTGGGGTATCGGAGGAATAAAACTTTTCGTTGTTCTTTCATAACCCAACTTAATTTCTTTTTATTGTCCTCCTTCTCCCAGTGGCTAAAACTTAATTTCAGTCACCTTTGGCTAGCCCTCTCCCATTTTTCTGATGTTGTGACTAAGTTTCAGAGGACTTATTGGTGCAAAAGCAGGGGTGGTCTGAGGATGTACCTCTGGTCTCCAAGTCATCTATTCCTGCAGGTACCCAGGGAGCCTTCCCGTCTCATCTCGTCTTTGGTGGCTGGTCCACACAGACAGTTTGCACTTGTCCCAGCCATTCCTTCAGGAATGGCTCTGTTTTGAGCCCTGCATGAGGGTGTGGAGACTGCTCTGCTGCTCCTGGACCTGGGCTGTGGGCATGTCCTTGATGCTGTGCTCTGGTTTGCCATCATGCCGCTAGAGTCCTTCCACCTCCCTGCAATGCAGAGCAGAGAGTCCTTCTGCTCTTTCCTCCCCAAATATCTCTAGGGAAGCAGCCCTGTATTTCCTCTACTCTCTCAGTCACTTCTGAGTGCTTTGTTTGGATGAGAGCTGAGAAGTAAAGTTACAAATGAAGAGAAAAACAAAACCCCTTCATTGGAATATAGTGGTAGCTCAGGCTTATCGAGAGTGAGGCTTCTGTACTTCCACTTTGCCCTGATGTTGGACCACATGCAAGTATACCTCTGAACCACGACAGTAGCTTCATCAGTTCAGATGTGCCATTGAACCCAAGGGGGTGAGAGCAACACCCATCTGTCAGCACTGCTGACAACTCTCCATTGTCATATCAAGTGTGTTCAAACGATTGTGTTACTAGGATAAAAGAGATAGTAGTATCTTACTCACATAGAGGCAACCCTCCAACCCCTAAAAACAAGGAGGCGGGAAGAAAACCCGCATATAACTAAAGTTAGAAGAAATTAAAGACCTATAAATATGCTTTATCTCATTAACATTTCATTTAAGCATCTACTACTTGTACCTCATCTTTCATAGTTCCTTTTTATAAATTAAACTATTTTAGTATGATGTAAATACTGCCAGTATTTCATATGAATGGAGTACAGTCTTGATTTTTTTTTTTTATTAAGAAGAATCATAGCTAATAGCCCTAGACTGGGAGCATTCCAGCTACCCATCAGCAGGAGAATGGATAAACAATGATATAGGGGCCCTTGGGTGGCTCAGTCGGTTAAGCCTCCAACTTCAGCTCAGGTCATAATCTCACGTTTCATGGGTTTGAGCCCCGCATTGGGCTCTGTGCTGATAGCTCAGAGCCTGGAGCCTGCTTCTGATTCTGTGTCTCCCTCTCTCTCTGCCCCTCCCCTGCTCACGCTCTGTCTCTCTCTCTCAAAAATAAATAAAATGTTAAAACAAACAGTGATATATCCATACAATGGAAATTCAGCAAAAAAAAAGGAATTAATTGTTCATAGTGGAAACAACATGGTTAAATCTCAAAAATATTATGTGGAAGGAAAGAAGCCAGACCCAAAATAGTTCTTACTATATGGTTCCACTTCTATGAAATCTAGAATAGGCAAATTATCTAAAGGGCTAGAAATTAGATCAGTGATTGTTTCTGGGATAGGGTTTCTGGGAGGAGCTTTCTGGGGGTGACGAATATGTTATATATATCTTAAGGGCCGTGGGTTATATAGATGTGTGCACTTGTCAAAACTTGAGGTCTTATATTTCACTGTGTGTGAATTTACCTCAGTTAAAAAATTCAATAATAATAAAAGCAATGAGAAAAAATAAGAAACATGAGACATTACTGATTCATAACTTGCAGTTATCAAGAGTTCAGAGAGAGAGTTAAAGGAACTAGAAAGTGAATGATTTGTGGAAAATGATTTAAGTTTCCTTAAGAAGTGTCTTTATCCTCCAAGCAATTACAAAGTCAAGCAGGAATCCTTGTTTTGCTTAACAGATTATCCTTTTAATGCTTGTTTTGTGAAGATCACAGAAGGCATTTGGAGCTGTAATATCACCGGGCTCTGATGTTCTAGTGGGAAACTCGGGGCTGTTAGAAAACATGATGATAAATTGCAACTCAACGACAACAGATGTTTCCCCTCCAGCACAATAACAATAGCAGAGATGTCCTTTTCAGCAGAGATCAGGGAAGAACAGGAGTCAGTCCTCAAAAGATACATCTCAGATGAGTAAGTCATCATGCCAACAGGGATATGAGACATCAGGAAGAAAGACACAAACGAAGTTGTCTCAGATCCTTGGTACGTGGAGACCTCTGTCCATTGGTTTATCATACAGAAAGCCCCTCAACTTAGAGCTAAGGATTGCTTGAATCAAGAAGAGACTAGAATATTTCCATTTTTGTCTCTAAAAGATCATACTGAAGGACCAGGGAAGCAGAGATCACAAACTCTGCTGCATCTGGTATTCTCTTGAAAGTACTAATTTAAAGGGGCGTCTGGATGGCTCATTTGGTTGGGTGTCTGACTCTTGATCTCGGCTCAGGTCATGATTTCATGGTTCATGAGATGGAGCCCCAAGTCGGGCTCTGTGCTGGCAGTGAGGATTCTCTCTCCCTCTCTCTCTGCCCTCTCTCTTCTCATGTTTGCTTTTTCAAAATAAATAAATAAACATTAAAAGAAAAGAAAATACTAATTTATTGGAACAGTTATTCTGAAATAGAGCAAAAACATGGGTGATTTGGCCTATTAAAGTTTATTTTCTTTGAGAAAAATAATTATGTGAACAAGGAATGTAAAAAGACTGAGGTTTTAGGATGAGGGGTGTAAGTTATTTCAGCTGGAGCTCAGTGATTAAAACAGCCGGTAAGAGAAAAGAAGTCAAGCAAATAGTAAAACTACCTCACAGTTCATTGGTATCTTGATTGCCCCATAAATAACAAAAGCAGAGAGGCCTCCATTTAGTAGCCAACTGTGAGAATCACAATGTAAGCGGTTTCCAGGAAATCGGAAAAAAAAAGTTAGACTGATGAATGGTGTCACCAGGAAGGAAACTGGATAAAAGCACATCCACTTTGCTCAGTGTCCAGCAGGCCCACAAGCAGTAAGGCTGGAAGCCCTTGCTGGGTGAAGGGGAGAACTGACCACAGACACCAGGGGCTCTACAGCACTGCTGAAGGATTTCCAGGGGATGTTTTTGGTCATGATGATCACTTACAAGACACATGACCTCATAAACTTACCCAATGTAACACAGAGCATAAACCTTACATTTCTTTTCAAGAGCCGGTGAGCAAGCGAGATCATGAATAGCTGAGAAAAGTCAGGCAAAATATATCTTTTCTCTGATGACATACCTTTGCCAGAATCTCTAATATATCCATGCATTTGTGAGTTATGAAGTTATAATTTGATTTTTTTAGGGTTTAATGGTCCAATATTCTGTCCTTCTGTGCATCTTTCTCTACTTTTTCTCTCATTTCCTCCCTCTTGACTTCTCCACCTCTTCCCACTATCTCTCTTTCTTCTCTTTTGTTAATAAATTTTTTCTCTTATTACAAAACTCTCCTGTAACCCTCTTCTCCTGCCTCCTCCCCCCCAACTCCTTCCTCTCCTTTTCTTACCATGATGTCATTGCTCTGGGGAAAAGCTTCATCTACAATAGAAAGGTTAACCAGGAGGTGTCCTACCAATAAAATAAGGTGTGAATCTTGAGGCTTATTATTTCCTTCTTTAATCTCTGCTTTAGATGACAGAAGTAAGAGCTCACTCAATGGAATTAAATGTCAAGTACATTTGAAACAAGGGAGAAAATATTTCCTCAAGCAGCATGTAGTGGAATTCACCGTAGTAGGAGGTCAGAATATTTCGTGCAGTAGTAGGATATTAGAAGGGTTATTTTTAACTCAAATAATATTTGTCATTGTACCTGTTAACAAAGGAGAGATCAAAATTCAAAACTCCCTAGAGAAGTAAAAAGAGTTCTTTTACCTTCCTCAGTGAGAAGTAATGAGGATGAGCCATAAATGGGGTTTGTCATTTTCACATTTAGAGTATGTGTTAGCTTCTTAGAAAAAAAGGCATGACGTTGTTGAAGGTGATAATATTCTCAGTCTTACAGAGTGAAGTTTCTTGCTGTTTTTCTAAAAATATTCTACATTTGCAAAGAGAATAGGATTTTTTAAAGCTTAATCTTTTCACAAGAAAGTAGTTATGCCGTCTTCATTATAAAACATTGTCTCTCTCTTTTTAATGTTTATTTGTTGAGAGAGAGAGAGAGAGCAGGGGAGGGACAGAGAGAGGGAGAGAGAGAAAATCCCAAGCAGGCTCCATGCTCAGCACAGAGCCCAATGTGGGGCTCAGTCCCATGATCATGATATCACGACCTGAGCTGAAATCAGGAGTCGGATGCTTAACCGACTGAACTACTCAGGTACCCCAGAGTCTCTTTATTATAAAATATGGTCAAAAGTTGAATGTTCTGGTTGTTGAGGTTTGAGTGGAAAGTACACGGACCTCTGGTGTCTCCAGAAGAAGTCAGCTGACTGTCCAGCTACCAAAGGGCCCCAGAGGCCCATTTACTTTGGTGGATTCGCCAGTCCCTGATCTGGCCTTGCCTTGCAAACTCACACATCAGATTTTGTCAGACATGCAGTGTGAGTGGTTCCTGGGGGAAGAGTCAGGTTATCCTTGGGTCAGGAAATTACAAGAGTTTTCTTTTCTTTTTCCATTTTAAAGTACTTTTTATAGTCAGTACAAATATTAAAATTATTTTAATATCTCCATTCATTATCTCCATTCAGAAACGCAGGTAAATACACAATTCTGGTTTATAGAATGCCGGATTGCTTCTTTGAGGCTGAGAGCCAGACACTGACTTTTTCAGGGACAGTAAATTATGGAGAGATAATCTGATGTCCTCAGTCTTGCGGACAAAAGACATGTATCTCAAATGAGAATTTGATGATAACTGATTGTCATTGAGTTTCCAGGTGATTACCTTGTTTCAGCAGAATGCGTTGACGAAAGGCTGAGTGATTTCACTCTGATATAAAAAGAAAAATGAGCCATGTAATTAGACTACTCTTGAGAAAATAATATTTCAATTATTTATTTATTGTTATGAGGATGATGTCACCACCAGCCATTCATAAATCTCCTGTTGTGCGAAGGAACCCAATTTTCTCATTAATCCTCCTCCTCTTTCCTGTGTCCTAAAAGTCCTGTGTGAGTCACTGCATGGCTGAAGGGCCATTTCAGCCTCCTCTGTGCCTCCTGAACAGGTGCTTGGCATGTTTTCCAGCCTAATAATTTCTCAATCAGGATTGAAACATAATTATACCTTCAGAAGTTTACTCTCTACAGCATAAATGCACCTCACATATAATTCTTTATCCCAGACAAAAACAGCCACCTAAGTAATAAAAAACAAAAATAGAGAATTGATACCAAAATAGCAAGTTTCAAATTGCCAAAGAGCTTGTTATAGTGAAAAACAGAACCGTGGTTCAAAGCATTTCTTTTATGTTTATGGTTTGGTCCTTGGTGTGTTGGTCAACAAGTACCTGCCTTTATATTTACTGCTTCTTTTATGTTTTGGTTAGTGAAAAAACAAATGTGATAGTGTGTGTGTGTGTGTGTGTGTGTGTGTGTGTGTGTCTGTGTGTGTGTAGTAATGAATTATCTAAGGTTGTACATAAGCAAAAGAAGATTGTATTTGATATGTATCTCAGTCCAGCGAATTCATTCTTGACATTTCCTATGAAGTCCATGACGTTTTTCTTATTCTTGTACATTTTCATTAGCAAAACAAAATCCTTTCATTAAATAAAAAAAAAGACCTTTTAGGAAAAAGTTATCATAGCTTTTCAAAATAACTTCTGGCAGTAAAAAGAATGGCAAACATTTTTTTCGAGGCATATTGTTTTTTTATAGAATTAGAGTTCTTTCCTCTTACTGACTGAATTAGAGGGGCAGGGGAAGAATGTTGGACAAGGAGTCAGGGAACCTGAATTCTAGTACTGTTCTGTCATTTGTAAAATGAGGGGTGACGAGACTCAGTGATATTTCAGATGCCCTCTAATTCGAACGTGCAATGATCTGTAAACTCTAGTAATAGATAAGCTTCATGTGGAGCCTAAGCATGTGATAAATGGGCTCAGAGAGGGCTTAATAGATTCAGGCTTTGCATGGTCTTTGGGGATAGCAAGCATTTCCCTTAAAATGCCTTTTAATCATACTGTTCATGGTGGAATATATTTCGAGGTATGTGGTTCAGATCATGTGCCACAATATTTATCAGACTCTTATGTTCTGTTTTTCATATTGGGAAAAAAGAAAATAAAAGGGGTAGTTTTCTTAGATTAAAGAAATATTCAGTATTACTTTAACTGTTAGGCAGAGAGGCAATTCATTTCTAATCCTTAGCCTGGGAGGTCACATTCCTTTTTAAATTGAAAAACAAGTCTGTTTAACTGGGATTATTTAAAACTTCCTTCTTCCCACCAATCGCTGAAGAATGTGCTACCTAACTTTACAAAGCCCATCATTTCCCTCAGAAAATTCGATTGATAGGTCACAGTTTAAATGTTAGGAACAAACAGTACCTTTTAAAAAAATTTATTGAAGTATAACTGACATACAATATTATGTTGGTTTCGGGTGTACAACATAGGGATTCAACAATTCTATATATTACTCAATGCTCATCATGGTAAGTGTAGTTATCATCTGTCCCCATACAACGTTATAACAATATTGTTGACTATCTGTCCTATGCTGTAATTTTCATTTCCGTGACTTATTTATTTTATAATTAACTTTTTTTTTTTGCTCTGAGTCTGAAAAAAATTGCACTGCTCATCATCCAGCAAATTGAACCTCATTCAAGTTCTTAAGAACTTGTAGAACTTTTCTGTAAGGAAAGAGTGGGATTGCAGACTACTAATATTCTTCACAGAGAGCACACTTACGGGCTAAGTACCTAATTCTGCTCAACCAAGTTAAGTTGTTAGACACAGAGGCATTCTGAGAAAGAGAGATTTAAATCATGGGGTGATTCAGAAATTATTTCTCTTGGAATTTGGATGTTTGTTTACATCTGTAGGTTTTCAAAACTCACCTTCTCTCTCTGACATGGATCACTTTTTCTTCTGGGAAGCCATGAGCACTAGTTGCCCTTGGTACTAGCTAGTCTCCATCAGGATCATTATTTCATGATGAAATTATGGTTTATCTTTTCCTTTCTGATAATGGCATTCATATGCAAAGTGTTAACAGTGCTCAACTTTATAGAAAAAATATAAGGAAGGTCATGTTATAGATTCGCTCTTAGGAAAGTCACCTTGATGGACAACACAGATGATTAGGAACAGAATTGAACCCACTGCCAATAATCATGGAAACGGAAGAGGAGACAGGCTCAGATTGCTACACACTGAAAGGTCATGATGATGATTAGAGAAACCAGACTAAAGGCAATATGATTGATTGTTCCCTAGGGATCCATTCTTGGACCTCTTCTCTTCTCACGTTGTAATATCTTCCCCTCTCTCCTGACTCCCAGTAACATGCACTCCTGATTGCAGCCATATCTTAAAGTGTCGTGTCAGTGACAATCTTCTTTCTCTGAAGTTCAGATACATACAACCATCGTCAACTGGTCATCTCTAGTTATGGGCAGAACCTGAGAGCAGTCAGAAGAGAATAATGAGAGTTTGAATACCATTTCTATAATTTATAAGGTGTATAGCCTTGGACAATCATTTAATATTTCTAAATCTCAATTTTAACATTCTCTAAACAGGGATTAAAAATGGAGGGAAGAGGTTTTATGTGAATTTATTGAGGCATTGTTTGTAGAGTTGCTAGTACCTGTCACTCTGTAAATGGTGCATGAGGCCTTCCATGAACTATTCCCACTTTCGAGCTCTATCCTCTACCACCCTTCCATAGGTACCAGTATGATTCCAGTCATACTAATGCACTGAAGTGGCAATTCTACTTCTGTGTCATTATCTTTTCCTTTTTTCATTATCATTTCTTTTCTGTGCTCCTTGTGCCCTATCACACCCTCACCTTTCTTCCTTGCTTGAATAACTCCTATTTCTCATTCAGGACCAGTTCTGGGGCCACCTCCCTTGGAAACTTCTTCTTACTTCCTCAGTCTGAATCAGGTACCATCACAAGCAGTGCATACTCCTGTTACAAGGAGTGAGGAGCTCTGGAAAATGTTATGGGTGATGGAATTAGCAAGACCTGGGGCCACATTGCAACTCTGTCACCTTCACAGCTGTGTGGCTTGAGCAAATGTTTACCTTCTCTGAAGCTCAGTTTTCTGATTAGTAAAATGAGGATGCTGATCACTATCTTACAGAGATATTGAGAGACTTAAATGGGCTTTAGGATATCTGGCACATATAAGAAGGCACTAAATGGCTATCATTGCATTGGCACCCTATATCGTAATTGTGTGCTTGTTTCTCTGCTTCTTTTGTAGTGTAAACTCCTGAAAGAAAATGACATTGTTTTATTGGTCTTTGTACCATTAAATCTTGCCACAGTGCCTGTAGGTCCTTAACACAAGTTTGTTAATTACAAGAATGAATTAATGAATGATGAATGAATAAATAACACCATTGGCAGCTAAGAGTATGTTGGATTTGACCACCCAGAGGGATGGGCATTCATGATAAATTATAATAATTTCTCAGACTGTGAGAAATTCAAGCAAAGGGTATTTAAAAGACCTTGGCAGAAAGTTGATGGATTTGTTCCATCAATCCTTATCGAAGCCATTGTTCTTCCAAATAGCAGCAACCCAGTGAGTAATTCTAAATACATGATAATTCTAAACCTTTAAGTTCAACAGGGTACCAACGCCTTTATAAATTTTATTTCAAGTTTCTGGATCTATAGCACAATGAAGAAGAAAAAGGTCTGGAAGGGTTGCTGAGCCAAATGAGGAGAAGGGCTGTTATCTGTTTGCTTTTTTGTGTTTACTGTTTTTTTTTTAATTCCTGTTATTTTACACAATAAAAGCAGTTCTGCAAACACATCAAACATCTGTTGTCTAGTCACTGGTTCCTAATGCCAGGCTGTAGGCCATCTATGTTGGAATCATCTTTAAACAATATACAAGTATCTAGGCTGAACCTGAATCCCATTTAATAAGAGCTATGGAGAAGCTATTATTTTTCTGTTATACGGTTTTGATTTGGAGACTGCTGATCAATATTTATAGATAGAATGATTGCTATGAGAATTCAGATATCAAGCCTCAGACTTCATATCAACATTGATACTTTTATCATTAACTTATCTTGTATTTTTATTTTATTAAACAAATTTTTTTAAGTTTATTTGTTTATTTTTAAAAGAGAGACAGTGAGAGCAAGCAGGGGATAGGACAGAGAGGGAGAGAGAAAATCCCAAACAGGCTCTGCACCATCAGCACAGAGCCCGATTCAGGGCTCAAACTCATCAACCGCAAGAGCATGACCTGAGCCAAAACCAAGAGTCGGATGCTCAACTGACTGAGCCACTCAGGGCCCCTATATTATAGTTTTAAAGTTGAATGGTGCCTGGGTGGCTCAGTTGGTTAAACGTCTGGTTTCAGTTCAGGTCATGGTCTCATGGTTCGTGAGTTTCAGCCCTGCATCAGGCTCTGTGCTGACAACGCAGAGCTGGGAGCCTGCTTCAGATTCTGTGTCTCCCTGTCTCTCTGCCTCTTCCCCACTCATGCTCTGTCTCTCTCTGTCTCTCAAATATAAATAAACATTTAAAAAAAACCTTAAAAAATAAAATTGAAGTATAGTTGACATATTTTATTAGTTTCAGGTGTACCTGAAACATTGGTTTCAGGTATTCAACATTTATGTATATTACAAAATGTGTCACGGTGATAACTGTAGTTATCATCTGTCACCATATAAAGATATTACAGTATTATTGACTGTATTCCCTATGCTGTTTGTTTTAGCCCCGTGACTTAGTTATTTTCTAACTAGGATTTTGTACCTTTTAATTCCCTCCCCCACCCCATACCAACCTCCAGCTCTCTCTATTGATCTCTGTTTATTTGTTTGTTTCTATGTTTCTTTAGATTATACATATAAGTGAAATTATATGGTATTTGTTTTTCTCTGACTTATTTCCCTTACCATAATACCCTCTAGGTCCATCTGTGTTGTTGCAAATGGCAAGATTTCATTCTTTTTTATGGCTGAGTGATATTCTTCTCTCTCTCCTCTCCTCTCCTCTCCGTGTGTGTGTGTGTGTGTGTGTGTGTGTGTGTGTGTGTGTATCACGTCTTCCTTATCCATTTATCTGTTGATGGGCAGTTAGGTTGCTCGTATATCTTTGCTATTGTACGTAATGCTGCAGTAAACATAGTGGTGCATTTATCTTTTTGAATTACTTTTTTTTCCTTTGGGCAAACATCTAGAGGTAGAATTACTGGCTCAGGTGATACTCCTTTTTTTAATTTTTTGAGGAAACTCTATATTGTTTACTAGACTAATTTATATTTGCACCAACCAGTGCACAATGATTCTCTTTTCTCCACATCCTCACAAATGATTGTTATCTCTTGTCTTTTTGATTACCCATTCTGACAGGTGTGAGGGTAATATCTCTTTATGGTTTTGATTTGTAGTTGCCTGATGATTAGTGATGTTGAGAATATTTTCATATGCCTGTGGTTCTTTGATGTCTTCATTGGAAAACATGTCTATTTATATGCTCTGCCCATTTTTTAATTGGATTATTTAGATTTGGAGCATTGAGTTACATGAATTGTGTATATATTTTGTATAGTAACTCCTTATCAGATATATCATTTGCAAATTTCTTCCATTCAGTAGGGTGCCTTTTATTTTGTTGGTGGTTTCCTTTCCTGTACGAAAGCTTTTTAGCTTGATATAGTCCCAATAGTTTTTTGTTTGTTTGCTTGCTTTTTTGTTGTTGTTTGTTTGTTTGTTTGGTTGGTTGGTTGGTTTTTTGCCCTTGTCTGAGCAGACAGATCCAAAAAAATACTGCCAAGACCCATGTCCAAGAGTTCACTGCCTATGTTTTCTTTTAGGACTTTTATTACTTCAGGTCTCATATTTAGGTCTTTAATCAGTTTTAAGTTTATTTTTGTATATGATGTGAGAAAGTGGTCCAGTTTCATTCTTTTACATATAGTTGTTCAGTTTTCCCAATGCATTTGTTAAAGAGGCTGTCTTTTTCCCATTGCGTATTCTTGCCCCCGTTGTCATAGATTAATTGACCATATAAGGATGAATTTATGTCTGGGCTTTCTATTCTATTCTGTTGATCTGTGTACTGTTTCTGTGCTAGTACTGTCCTGTTTTGATTACTACAATTTTGTCGTATATCTTGAAATTTGGGATTGTGATACTTTCATCTTTGTTCCTCTTCTTCAACATTGCTTTGCCTATTCAGTGGTCTTTGTGATTCCATATATATTTTGGGATTATTTTTTCTAGTTCTGTGAAAAATGCTATTGGTATTTTGATAGGGATTGAATTGAATCTATAGATTGCTTTGAGTAGTTATGTACATTTTAACAATACTTATTTTTCCAATTCATGAGCACAGTATATCTTTCCACTTATGGTGTCATCTTCAGTTGCTTTCATAAATGTTTTATAGTTTTCAGAGTACAATTCTTTTACCTCCTTGGTTAAATTTATTCCTAGGTATTTTATTCTTTTTTGATGCAATTGTAAATGGGATTGTTTTCTCAATTCTCTTTCTGCTAGTTTGTTATTAGTATATAGAAATGGATTGGGTTTCTTTATATTAATTTTATATCCTACAACTTTACTGAATTAATTTATTGGTAATAATAGTTTTCTGGTGGAGTCTTTAGGGTTTTCTATCCATAGTATCATGTTATCTGCAAATGGTGACATGTTACTTCTTCCTTACCAATTTGCGTGCCTTTTTTATTTTTCTTGTCTGATTACTGTGGGTAGGATTCCCAGCACTGTGTTGAATAAAAGTGGCAAGAGTGGGCATCCTTGTCTTGTTTTTGATCTTAGAGGAACTTCTTCTTTCTTTTCACCAACAGTGAAACTTTTAGTTTAGAGTTCACTGGAGGAAAAGGGCAGATAGCCATTGTGAGAGTTGAACATTTAAAAAATTTTTCTCTGTCAAAGTTGATGTTTCTCTCAAGCCATTTCACAATGAGTTGGAAGCCAAATAATCCTCATCTATCACTGAGTAAGACCCCCACTATAATTTTTGTGCTACTTGTCTGTACTCTTATTACAATCACACTCCTTGAAAAGATCAATGTACAGTTTGAAAATAGAGAAACAGTAGTAAGAAGTTCATGTAATAGGTTCTCTGGGGGAAAAAACCTAATATGCCAGTTCTGGATGAAAGTGGTGGAAATCTGTAGTAGTAGTAGTAGTAGTAGTAGTAGTAGAGATGATGATGATGATGATGATGATGATGATGATGATGATGATAATGGCTGACAGTTACACTACCACATCATGCTAGCTATGTGCCAGGTGCTATTCTAAGACCTCAAGCCTTAACAATAGTTTTGTTTATGAAGTTGTGTTATATTTCTTTATCCCTTCAACAGATATTTGTGGGATACAACATGTCACACATAAAACGGAACCAGAGATATGTTTGTCACCTTTCTGAAGCTACTATTATGTTTCTTCTAAAGTCAAAGATTTTTTTCCAGAATTTTGCTTCACAGTAATCAAGAGAAGATTCAAAGCTCCTACTAAGATTTGTGATGCTATGAGATACTAACATTTTAAACTTCATATCAGAAATTGTTTTCTGTTTATTCTAAAAAAAATCAAAGTTTCTTGACTTTATTGATCTGCTTATAAACAGCTCAATGGAAGAGAAGAATACCAATTACTTAATCCAGGCAATTCACATGTAGGAAATACATTTATTTGCCAAGTTTTTATTTATTTACCATGCTTCTGCCCCTTGGCTTTATGGGATACCTGGTATCTTTTCACACTTTTGTCTTCTTCCTACTTGAATTGGAGTTCCTACTCCCTCTTTTTCTGAAATTAGCAAGTAGTTGAAAGGGCGGAATACAGTGATCTCAAGAACAAAGGGCATGCTGCCCTTTCCATGTTTGGCACCTAGAATGTGAAAGTCTGAAAATGTCCTTTCTGCATGAAATACAGCTGTCAGGTGGTTTGAGGTTCAGACAGAGGAAACATAGATTATCCTTCCTACATGTTAGATATGTAATGATTGTATGTTGAAATGTCATGACGCAGGGCATTGTGTTACTATAAATATGCAAAGTCAAATCCAGAATATCCATACCTTCAATTTCTCCTAAAAACATTAATAACTTTATTTTTGAGCTTTTGTGCTAAGATTTTACTAACCACTTCATTTTACAGTAATAAAAAAGCAACTAATTAAGTTATTTGCAAGATGAATATATTAATTCAGTATCCAAAATTTGCTTGATTTAGAATTTGCATCTATTTTGGATTAATATACAGGTTAAATATAATCTGATTTCATTATTTTTAGCATGGTATATTTTGTAGACATTTTACAGATTTATTTGAGGACAGTAATTTTAAACATTCACACAGCAACTCAAAAAAGATGAAAATTTGTGAAACATCTTTTATTTTCAGAGATACAAGTTTTAGTTCATTCTAAGTATATATTACTTTGCTTGTCTTTAATATTTGCAAACATTATTGTACTGGATATGGTATATATTATATATAATTATTGGTTATAATACCATCTGCCATTATTAAGTGCCTACTAGGAGATTGGGTCTGTCCTCTGTGTCTCATGCACTCTCTTGTTTAATCCTCATGACGACTATGTAAGATTTAGGTCAGTGTTGTTATTCTCATTTTATAGGTTAGAAAACCGAAACTTTGGGAGATTAAGTAACTTGCCCACTACTGCGAGTGACTATATAAGAACTGGGACTTAAGTTCAAGTCTTTCTGGTTTCACATTTCATGAGCATATCATGCTACCAAAAAACTATAACCTTCCTGAAAATGTTGATTTGAACCAAATAACAATAACTTACCTCTTTCCTTACCTGAGCGATAAACCACTTTGTGCTACTTAATTCTCAGACTGTGGGTGCATTCTCTGTTCTCACAGGGTTGAATGTAACAACTGTGAGATTGGAGAACAGTGTGGTGCAATTATGCATGGCAATGCTGTCACCTTCTGTGAGCCAT
The DNA here is from genome assembly GCF_018350175.1 of Felis catus. Taxonomy (NCBI): domain Eukaryota; kingdom Metazoa; phylum Chordata; class Mammalia; order Carnivora; family Felidae; genus Felis; species Felis catus. The sequence continues at coordinate 81,065,154 of NC_058369.1, forward strand.
ATGGTCCAAGAGAATTGGTAAGTACATGCTATTTATGTACATTATTCCAAATACACTGTCTTAATGGAGTTTTTGCCAACAAAATATTCTTTTATGTTCATATAAGTCATATGAAAATTTGCAGTATTATTTATATTATAAACCTTATTACAAATATCTCAAAATTGGGAGCAGTGATTTTAGTTTATTTTCAAATGTAAAAATAATTCGGGAATAAAATTGACAACGTCAATGGATCTCATTATACATGGTGCGTCATTATGATTAGATGGCTTTTTAAAAATATGGGTATGACGTGTGACATATATGACACACATATATCTATATCACACTTAAATAATTTATGACTTTATAAGTTCTTATATAAAGCTTTACTTTTAAATGTCTTACAGTCTCTTTGCAAGCCAAAAATGTTAGATGAGCAGTTTTATCACATTATTTTAAAAGGTTGTGTCCTAACCACAAAGGAAACCTCACTGATTTTTTTTTTAAGTGGGAGTGCACTGAATAAACCAGGTTTAACGAATTTGGGTTTGTGTCAAATTGTTCAGGAGTGGGCTACTTTCCTTTCATTTAGACTGATTAGACTTTGCTTACCAAAGAGAAGTTCTTGGATCATACATAAAATGAAACATGAGCATTTAAAATTAAAAGCCACAAAATCACTAGCCATCAGCATGTGGCTAATGAGCCTTTTTTTGTTACTTGGTTCTGGCAGAAAGACTACATTTCACATTCTTGAAAAAGGATATAAAAGCGATTGTTACGTTTTACTCCTGGCTCCATTTCTTAACAAGAAATGTTCTACTCACAACATCTCTTATGCTTTGCTTTTCTGATTTTCAGCTTGAGCTTCCATACTTCTTTTTTCTCCCACATCTTCCTTATCATGGGGCTTTTAGGTAACAGGTTGTGTTTTTCACCCCTACATCACACATTTTGTTTGAAATTCATTAACTTTAAAAGTGGTCCAAAGACTGGCTTCCACAATACAAAGGGGAGGAGAAACTAGCTAAGCAATTAAAAGAAGATTTAGTTATCAAAGTGAAAGTCCATTAATTTTTATAACATGGTTCTTATTTTATGCTGCTTGAATATCCCTTTCATGGCAATGGATACATTTAATTTATTAAAGATACGAGCTGCAGAACATTGATAAATTGAAGAGTTTTTAGCTGAAATTAGAACACAAACAGAATTAATTGGATGCAAATTAAAATAATAGGTGCTCATAATTCAAGTCTCACAAGGTGTTATAATATTCCTGCAGACAAATGTGACTCTGGTAGTGAAGTTCTTCTTGAAAAAATCGATTTGCTAGTGCACTTTAAATAATGTACCATGACTGAATTAATTATCTATAAACCTTAAAACAAAACAAAATAAAATTTTACTGTAGTTAATTGAGCTTAGGATAATGCCTTTTTTAGAATGTTCTCCCATTCAGTAATATTTCTAGAAATGCTTGAAAAATTCTTTTTTTTTGTTCTACTGATTAATAAGAAAGAAGTATCTCTCAGAATATAATGCCAAAATTCATATTTCAGTAGCATAAAAACTGAAGTATCTAGTTTATTTGATCCATGTGTATTTTAATCCTGATTATTTCACTCAATTTATTTAGCATTAGAGTTTATATACCCAATGGGCTAGTTTTGAATTGTATTATGTAATTAGCGTGAAATTAGCCTTCCAACTAAAAAAGAAAACATTCAAAATAATCACATTCATCCAAGGAAGAAAAAAAAAAACATATGCAGATTTATATTCCCATCTAAGTATGAGGGATTGTGTTACGGACTTCATGGGAATAGAATAAAGATACATTAACAAAAATAGGGATGACACTCAGATTTTCCACCCTAGCAACTTCTAATTCTCAATAATTTTTATGCTGCATTTGTGTCCTGGGACCAAAAATAGAGATTATACCCAAGTTGTGTTTACAGATGACAGATCAACTGAATGAAAAGGGAGAAATTCAGTTGTCAGTTTACATGGTATTATGTTTTCTAAAATTCAGATATTTGCTTGGTACCTCAAGATGGAATACAGTCCAAATTGTTGTGTATGAGAACTGATGAAAGGTATTAGCCCCCCAAACATCACTTTTTAACAAATATGCCTTCTTATTTTTCGTAAATGTAGTTCTTGAATTTGTGAAGCAGAGAACCACAGGCAAAGAACCTTAGTAGGCTAATGCTCTTATCTTTTATACTGCCAGCAAGAGCATCTCCATTTTGTGAAGTTAGTCACGTGGTTAGTCAGTGAAAGGTGCCATCTGTGGTTGCATGGGCATACCATTCAGTTATGTCTCCACTGCTGCTGTGTGGCCGCCCTCACGTGTTTTATTTAGCTCACTGAGGTCTCCATGTTTCAGGTGGTGACATGTAACTTTACTCATTTTGCTGGTCTGACGCGAAGGTAATGAGGAATTCACTCATCCTCTCCTTTAAGAGAAAATGTGCTCTCTCAGAGCATGAAACAAGTTGGTTATGTGACCCTCAGTGCTTTTAAAGAAATTACTTATTGAATTATTCTCAGTTATTTGCAAATGCATTTTATTTTAAAAAAACATTTTTTGACATTTATTATTGAGAGACAGAGAGAGATACAGCACAAGCAAGGGAGGGGCAGAGAGAAGGTGGGGAGACACAGAATCAGAAGCAGGCTTCAGGCTCTGAGCTGTCAGCACAGAGCCCGATGTGGGGCTTGAACTCACAAACTGCGAGATCATGACCTGAGCCTAAGACGCTTAACTGACTGAACCACCCAGGCGCCCCTGCAAATGCATTTTAGTTACAAGGAAGAGTTCGAGCTAAAACAGGATCAAACCCCCCAAAATTTTCAGGGATGATGTGCAGAACCCACAGCCTCAGCCTGTGGTGAATTCAGATTCATTTAGTGATTGTAGTAATTTTCTACGGTTTGGGGTCTAATTGATAAGTCAAGACCATTGAAATTTGGTAGGAGAAAAGTTCTGTCAGACATTCAGAGTTGCTGTACTGTTTATCAAAAGCCATTTAAGAGACCCTTTCATTTTCAGAAGGTCCTATGTAAACATTTTATGACTTTGCAAACTAAAATTACATGTGTGAACTCCAGGATAATAAATAATTTATTAATACATAAATTTATTAATACCTAAAATATAGGTGAACAGATTTTTATAGGCAATGCTTCTTGTTATTTTTTCTCTTCATCTTTCCTATTCCTTCTTGTAGCTGACAGTTTTACTAATGGGCTAAAAAATGGGTAAAGGTAAAGCAGTGAGAGTTAACTATTCTACCAGTCCTTAGCTTCCCTGGTGAAGAAATGTAGAATCAATGACTAATCTAAGTCCAGGGTCACTCTCAGTTAGCACGTGTAATTTGAAATTTGGCAACATTCCAGGCAACTTACTGCGTGCTAGCAGTGGTCATGTCTGTGGAACTTCATCATGCAGGTGACACAGCCTCATTTATTACACCCAGCAGGATAAGTATCTAAGACTCTCTAGTATACCTAATACACCAGCCTTGGCAATAACCATGGTGCTTTTAGCTTATCTGATACCATTGTTTAAAAGAACTTCTATTCAGGAGTGTTTCATGATTCACCTGGGAATCTACTGAGTTATATAAAATCAGAGGTGGAATGAGCATTCATTCAATTTATGTGAAAACTTTGCAGATTTTCATGTGCCTCTTTGGACTGTAAGATCGAATTTTCCAAGTGAAAAAACCATGAGGACAAATAGTTGAACTCACTCTAAAAATTGTGGAAAAAAAAAAACCAAACCAAAACAACACAGATTCCTTTAAAGGAATCTTGAAAAGGAGCTAATATCATAGTTATTTAAAGAAAACTGTTGATCCATTTTTCTCTAATGACTCTGGTGAGAGGAAGAGAGGAGAAACAGGGCTGTAGACATGAAGGGCCAGTTTTCTTGTTGCAGATAATCTGTGATAATGAAGGATTTAAATTATATGGAGAGAATTTCCTCTGACACCCTGACACCAATGATTTTTGCTATGGTTAAAATCAATTAGGAGCTGATATCTATAGTGATATTTAACAACTTATAAAATGTGTCTCTTGCCCTCCCCTCTTCTACCTTTCCTGCTTCTTCATGAATTTTAAAGTCACGTATTTAAAGCATACATTCAGCCATCTTTCCAAATTGTGTTGTAGAAATGGAAAGCATCCATCTGATCTTTTGATACATCTCAGCTGAATTCTGACTAAACAGGAGGCTTGCTCTTTTTTCCACCAGTTCCCCCCAGAGATTCATGACCTGGGTATCTCCTGATCCTTCCACAGTTGTGGACTCCATCTTGTGGGCACTGATAAAGTGCAGGGATAAATCTCAGGATGATATTATGACATAGAAAAAGTGGAAGTAAGACAGCCGACTGCTTTTGCCATGGTGGAAACACAGTTGTCCACTTTGTAATTTCTAGATGCTTTACAGGGTCAGGAAACCAACAAGAGAGTCTTTGAAAATGAGAACCCTAATTGTCATCTCATTTGAGCTGGTATGGGTCAAAGTCACTGCTCCACAGAATACATTTAAAAATTTTTTTAATTTAAATTTATTAAAAATTAAATAAGGTACCATTCTTCTTTCAGCAGGGGGAAAGTTGTTTAAGCATGCTTCTTTGAGAAACTAATAGGAAGTAATAGAAATGTATTGGAAGGATATTTCTAAGCTTATAATTTGATTACTTTTTTTGGAAAGGTAATGATTTTTATTGACAAATATTCCACATATAGTATTCTACAGTTCATTTATTTAAAGTATGCAGTTCAAATTTAGTCACAAAATCATGCAGTCATTATCACATCTGTAGAACATTTTTACCATCCCCTAACAAAATCTTATACCCTTTATTAGCTGATGTATTTCTATCTACTTTTCCCAACATAATCTTTTTCTTCTCATTTGCTCTTAACTGACTTCCTGGTTTTTATTTGAGAGCCTTTTTATGGCATTTGCTTTGGGCTTTAGATCTTTTGGTGTAGGATGGAGGGGAAGTTGAAGGGGGAGGGGAGGGGCTGTGTTAATAAGTATCCTCACAAGATTACCTGGCAGATCACACTAAAAATGGTTTTCAACAGGACCCTGAGAAAACATGTACCATGAGTGCCTGAGTCAGGATCTTACTTACCGTTATTCCCCATAGAGAACCATGAAGTGTATTCACATTCAGACTTACTAATGAAAATAAGCCAACCACTGAATAAATACACTCTCTTTCCTCTTTTCACTCTCCTTTCTTCCTGACAGCTTTTTCTCTTTATCCTCCTGTCTTTCTGTCTTGTCTTATTTTGGTATATTCCTTTTTCTAGATTACCACAAGCCTTAATACCACAACAGCCTCTGTCCTCCAGTTTTCCATTGGTAAGTGTTTTTTAGCAATTATAGCAATTTAACTTCGAAGTGTTTGTATTAATCATAGTGTACCATCAGGAGTATAGTGCCAAATGCTTTTAGATTTAGAGAAGAATCTGTCTTAACGTTGCTGTAAATAATTTAACACATTTTTAAAATGAAATTGAAAATTGTAAATGCTGCATTCTGTTCTCATTTCTCTCCAGCAGGGAGCAGTATTTAAGAATGATACAGATAATCCAAACCGTTTTAAAGTGATTTACATATGGATTTTAAATGTTTGTGATTATACTGTTACAGCAGTAGAATTACCTTACTGGTTGTGTTTTGCTCATATTAAAATTAAAAATCTGTTAAATTTCCTGCATTTTTACCGGCTGGTAGTGAAAGAGATAATTACTGTTCCCTGAGAGAAACCAGTCAGGACTTCATGTTTGACATAAATAATCTATGTTTGATTCAGACATGGATCATTTAAAAATGACTCTACCTGGCAATATTTCTTTTAAGTGCTTTTGCATTAGAGTTAAAAATTCCTACCTGAAGCATTCAGTAAAAGTAAAGTACCTTTTGATCAAGCGTTTGCAGTTTTGTTATCTTTGTTACTTTCCGTTCTAATTTCCAAAGGCATATATTAATAAGTACCATGTACAGGTTTCCGGTAGGAATGTTCTAGCTAAAGAAAGGTACTGCCTTTCTAGATGGGGGCCAGTTTTATTGATCTTGGTCCTGTAACATGGAAACCTCTTCCTGGCCTCTGCCTATGACATGAAGATTGCAGCAGCTATGCGCTGGGGACCCCTTCTTCCAGATCGCCCCCCAATCTCCCCACCCCCTTCTCGTCCTGATCACAAGGTAGGGGCTCACGCTGGTTGTTTGTGCCTCAGAGCAGTTTTTTTCCAGCCATGTAGATGTCACCTTCTCATCTGCGGAGCCTGATTTAAGCATCTGTAGGTATGATGTGAAACTGCCTTGTTACAGTTTGGGCTGTTTTCTTCTCACATTGATAGCATGACTACAACAATTTACAGACTACTCAGAAGTCCATATGTGGTCATAAAGAAAGCGTTAGCAAAAACAAAATAATGAGCTTTTTTTTATGAGAGGGTTTTTTTGATCTATCAGCAAGTGCATCCTAAATTTTTTGTAAATGTAATACTTCTATAATCAGAAACAAAGTTCATTTTTTCAAAGTTGGGGTGTTACAAAAACAATCTTTTAAATCCCTAGCATGATAGGCAAGTAACTTAGAGTTTCTTAACCAGAACCAAATGTGTTTAAATTTACTGTGCTATTTATATATTTTTTTAAAAGCTGAAAATGTTTTCCTTTTTATCTGTATTCCAAGTATTTACTCTAAGTTTTTTGTTAGGGCAATGAATATTAATTTCAGATATTATCTTTAACCAAAGAAAGTATACTAGAGAATCCTCTTTAAAATATATGTTTCATGGGCACCTGGGTGGCTCAGTTGGTTGTACGTCTGACTTCGGCTCAGGTCATGATCTCACAGTCTGTGAGTTCGAGCCCTGCGTCGAGCTCTGTGCTGACAGCTCAGAGCCTGGAGTCTGTTTTGGATTCTGCATCTCCCTCTCTCTCTGCCCCTCCCCCACTTGTGCTCTGTCTCTCTCTTTCTCAAAAATAAACAAACATTAAAAAAGAAAGAAAGAAAAAAGAAACCATGTAGTGGCAAACCTCTAGTTATATAGTGTATAGTGGTGAGTGGTAGATTCAGTATAGTGGACAGAGCTTTTCAAAAATGGTTTTGTGTATCTCATTATAAGTACTTGGAGTAGCATCATTCTGTTCACATGGATGGTGTGAGGGCTAGATGAGGGCATGCACACAGGTTTGAGAGATGTCATAATTGCATGAATTCATCCTCAGCTTTATTTAGTCCCACAATAACCAAATACCAAAATAGCAAATGCAGCCAAATAGAAGCCATTGTATTTATACTCCTGTCAAAAATTATATTGAATGTGTTACTAAAAAAAAATTATATGTACACAATCATTTATATTTCTTTGTATGTTGTGGAATTATCCAAATCTGTACTAAGAGTGTGTTTAAATATGGCTAGATTTAGTGTCAATGCCTTGGAAATCCTTTAGGATGTTAAAGGTCATTGTGTAGTGTGATGATTCAGATGTATTAAAGACAATTTTCTAGGGAATTCTGTCATTATTTGTGGCTTCAGTGGTGAATTGCATTCAAAATTGTGGACATATAACCACAATTGAATAAATTATTGCCTTGAAGCTTTTATATTGTTCTTGTAAACATTTTCAGTCCCATGACAAGCATTACCCAAGGGAATCCCAAGTACCAAGTCTATGGGTATGTGTATAGAAATGTCTTGGATTACTAAGGTTATCAAATAAACTCTATCATGTAATGCATTCCCAGGCCTTTCTAAATATATACACCTATACACACAGAGACATGCATGCACACACTTAGAAATATATGCATAAATATACAGGCTACCTTAACCAAATGAATTTTAAATTTAAAGCATCCTGAAAACACAACTCGGGAACCTGAAATTTATCGGGTTATCAATAGCTAAAGCATCAGGAAAAGTGTCCTAAAATGTTCTTAGAAGAACTTCTCATTTTTCCATTCCAATGAAAGATCTCATATCTATTTCTGTGCTGAAGCATTGATCTGCTATAACCCTCACTTGATTCATTAGGGTCACCTAGTAGAATTTATGGTCCTAGCCTTACAGGTATTTAACTGTTTCCTTTATATTTCCTCCGGGATACGAAGAAAAATTTGAGATTATGCCCTTGCAAACCGTTATCTTACAGGTGTCTCCAAACTGCCTTCTCAGGCAGTGTCCTAGGTCCAAGGGAAGTGCTGATGGTGTTTTTTGTCCTTCATTCACTTGACAACATGTCACTGAGTATTTGCTGTGTGCCTGCCAGCCTTTTCCTGAGCTAACTCTAACTATAGAAAGACAAGGAAAAAAAAGAAAGAGAAAAACATTTTTACAGTGCTTAGTGGTTTGGTAGAAGGCTCTGGATGCATACAGAACATGAAACCTCTAGAGAGCTGCCAGATTATTATAAACAGAGATGAACATGTGTACAGGTCCCCATGATGGCAGATCCTTCACAGTAGAGCAGGTCAGTAGAGCAGGTCAGGCCTTCTGCCTTCTTAGAGAGGAGAATCCCTGAACCCCAACAACTGGAGTCATTGGAAAGGACAAAGGTTTTCCAGGTGAGGAGACAGAGTGACAGAAGCAAGGTATAGGATGGGAACATGAGTGTCCTCTCGGAGAAGAAAGACTGGCCAAAGGATGGCCATGGTCAATGTCAGAGAAAATGTTTCCATTTGAAGAGTTAATATACATCACCGGGAGTTTTAAACTTAATAGTCAATAGAAGTCAGAAATGGCCTCTTTCTCTCCTGGGAAATAAAGAAACATAATGAAATTAATTCTTAAGAAAGATCTTTTGGATAGTTGTGTTAAGAGCAAACTTGTCTCTTCCTTGCTATAAGTCTACACTGACTCACTCAATAAGATCTTGCCAGGTACTATGCTTGTTTAGTTTAGCCTAGCTCTTTCTTCATATTAATAGAATTTGTAGGCCAAATGGGGATTAAAGGTAAAGCATTCAGAAACCTATGCCTTGAAGAACAGAATTTGGCTCAGGAGGTAAATCTGTCTTGTCCATCATGGTATTCTCAGCCCCTAGCCCAGGGACTCAAAATAAGTAGATGCTCATAAGTATTTCTTGCCTGAGTGACAGGTCACTATTGCAGAGACATCTGTAATAGTATGTAACCAAGTGCTAAATTGGTTCCATGCAGACATTTCATGCCAAGACAGGATTTGGACATGGTGATCTGAGGACCTCAATCAGTGGAAAAGTTGACCCAGAAGGAAACATAGAATCACAGTATAGCATGCTTTTAGTGAAACCCGTGGGCAGAAATATATATACATGAATTATCAGTTTGTTATTATTGAACTAGCTAGAATCTACTACTTGTTCATAATTTATAAAATTAGTACCTTTTTTCTTTGGTTTTACTTAGGAGTATCCTAAAGATTTGGGTTTTGTGTGTGCATCTTTTTTACTGCCTTTTTATTTGTTTTTAACCATCTCAAGACAGAGGAGAGTCATTAAATTATAAATGTTTTATATTTACAGATTATGTCCTTAGAAGTAAATTGTTCTTGTATATACTGTATGTGCCACAGAGAGTCTCAGATATATGAGAGTTACTCATTTTGTATGAGTGTATTTTGAAAAATAAAAACTAGAAAATTATAAAAGTTAGCGATACTCTTATTGGTGAGTTGGAAGATTGCTTTGTAAAAGAAAAGTGATCTGGCATTATTTTTTCTTAAACAGTTATAGTGAATAAAATACTGCTTGTAAGAGGTATTGTACTGCATTTAGCCTAAGGGAAGCAGCTTTTCCCTCAAGCCTAATTCATAAACATCTTAATCACTCAGAACTCTTTTCAACAGAGAAAGTCTCTCTCTACTCTTAGAACAGCTAACTCACAGGGAAGAGAAATCGAGCCCTCCGTGTCTTGGTAGGAATTCTTGCCCATTTCCTCTGTGAGCTTCCTGAGCTCTGTTTCTAAATTAGACTCTCATTTTTTTCAGGAGTCACTCTCCTTGGTAAGTGAGTAAAACCTTGGGGAATTTATCATGAAATAGCGAAAACCTCTTCTAAAATCATAATCTCTAAGGATGAGACAAAATCTCTGATGACTTGAGCTCAAAACAGATATTAATAAAATAACAGAAGTTTAGAAAAATTAAGTGGTGAAATTGGTTTAATATATCTGCATTTAAGGTTAAATAACATGTTTTATTTGAGTGTTAGATTCTTGAATATAAAAGATGTTAAGATAAGTCTTGTTTATGACTTGATTTTTAGATCTTCAAAGATCTACACTAAGACAAAAACTGAAATCTTTATATATAGAACACTTCTGTGTTATCTAAATTCGGTAAAGGTTTGGAACTGATTATGATTCAGGTGATCCTGCTTCTTCATCCTGGACTTGATTTATTCCTTTTCAGGGATTTCATATTTTAAAAGACCAGCTTAAGTAAACTTTATATGATTTCAATCCCGCCTCACCCCACATTCCTATTTTAAGTAATAAAAGGGAGTGTTCTCAAGCAGTGTAAAATTCTACTAAGCATAAGGCTCTGGCAAAGATCGTTGAGATTAATTATAAGTGTTCTTGAATTATTAAAACTGATAACTAAATAATTATCATCATGTGAATTAAAATACAGTTTGAAAGATACTGTGCCCTTTCCCTTTTGAAATATTTAATTCTTTGTTACTCACGTTGATGAGGCTTAAAAGATAAATATCAGTAATTCATTCATAATTATGTTCTACTAAAATTTATCGAGTGCTGTTCTAGTAGAAGGATATAAGCAGTAAACTATAGGGTGAGTCTCGCATTTGAAAGCTCCTTGGCCTAACCTGATATCTCTGAATCTCCACTTCCTCCATATTTGATGATACCTACCTCATTCTGCTTTGATTTATACATTGGTTATTTCTGCACATCCACTTTCACCCTTTAAAGCTTAAATGTTTAAAGCCCTTTAGGGCTAAGTAGTGTACAAGTATCCCCCTTTGTTCATAGGGCAGAATTTTGCTCACAACTAGAACTAAGTCACTGTGGACTGTATTTGATTAAATTCATAGGTTAGGAAAGAGATTTAGTGATGTTCCACATTGGTGCTTAATATTATACTCATTCTCGACTGCTGGGGTGAGGGAGCATGCTGAATGAAATACATGGGCAATATGAGAACTTGATCTAAGCCAGCAATCTTCACTTTTTTTTAATCAGTCAAGGACACTTGATTGAGGATTCTTCTTTCAGAGAGACCTTTAGGATGTATGCTATGTATAATGTGATGTTTCTACATCCACTGTGGAGAAAGCCAAACCAAAGACACTGCCCAACCTGCAAGGACTTTATTTACCAAATAGGTGGGGGGGCTGGGGGGGTCCATGTGTGAGAAAAAGCCAAGAAATGGGTGCAGACCACAGAGAAGAGTGAGAGCACAGCCTGTTGGAAAATCCAGACAGAGGGAGGTCCAGTGGCAGGACTTTATCATTTGGAAGGGAGACTGCTAAGAGCAGGTGTGGTACTGCTTTAGAGGCTAATCACCACAATGAAGGTTGGAGAGATGGAAGCCTGCAGGGAGACAAGGCAGAGGCCATTCTAAGACCTTAAGATCAAGGTCAAAGCCAGAATTGCAGCAAGGGTGGTAATGCTGAATTTTCAAATTGCTGGGGTTGGGGAGGGGCAGTACTTAACACCTGCTGCCTAAGGTGGGGATCAGTCCTAGAAAATGAGCCAGACCTAAGCACTAGGGCTAGGTTGTATGGCCTTGGCCCTGAGAAAAGGAGGGCTGCTTGGCAGGGAACCTGGCAAAGCCTGACACATTTTGCATTTCTCTTTCTTATGTTTCTCCCAGCATAGGATCTGTTGAAAGTTCTATGCTATGGGCTTGGGAAGAAACTTGCAAATGGGTGGGCATCCAAAAGTGGCTGAAAATAGCATCGTATTCCATAAATTGGGAGAAAATTGGTTCCTTTCTCTCTCATGATAGGAGTGGCAGTAAAGAGGAAAAAATAAAAATATTTTGGAACTGAGAGAATGGGAATAGGACTTAAAGAGAGAAAGGTACAAAAGGGGAGGAGGACAGCTGTTCATTTTATATCCTGTGGTCATTGTCCATCTGCCATAAACTGAAAGAAGTCACCTAATGATGTTTGGGGATTTCAGCCAAGGAAGTGACTAAGGGGCAAAATATTAAGTACAATAAATCACATACTGTCACATTTATTCAGTAAGAAAGGTTTGTAGATCCAGTAGCCTGTTTACTAACAAAGTCGGTCAAAACAAATTATTGCCAGTAGCCTCATTCTAAAGATAAACGAATACAAAACAGGAAGTAAGGACGAGTTGCTTTTAAAACCCAGCCCTTTTTCTACACCGTAGAAGAGGTTTTTTGAGTTTAAAGGAAACATGTTTTGAGTGTAAGTACAGAATATTTTTGAGGATTTTTACTGTTGTACTTTATTTGACCTCCCTTAATCCTTAATATCAGTTTTCAGTAGATGCTTAAAATGGACATTTTACTTCCATATAATGGTCCTTAACAGTACTGTCCTTGAAATATGCTACTTCAGCTAAAAATATGCAATAATCCCCCCTCAAAGGATATTTTTTGGTGGACAAAATAGAGGTGGAGACATAAACTTTCTATTTCCATATTCAAGTGATTGATGAACTGATTGATCTTTTGGGACAATCAAAGATTTTGGACATGTTGATTTCTCTAAGCTGACAATTTGTATTAATAAAATAATAATTTATCTCAACTTCAGTCATCCTATTTTACCAAAATTGAATTCCTTTGCTCTTGACACATCCAAGAGTTATCCGAGGATCTCCTCTCATGCGGAATGGAGCCGTTCTTAATTAAAGTCATATCTGTGGGCTCCTTTCAGTCACAATTCTCATCCCTGTCATTTGGGACTGAGAAGCCCCAGGATGCTTCCCAGGGCTGCCACAAAGCATTATCCGATACAGTAACCATTTTTTCCTTCCCTGCTTCTTACCCACAAATCAGACTGCTGCCCCTTTGGCTACAGCCCCTGAACTTCAGCAAGGCATGAGCTGCTGCCTTGGTACAGACACAGGCCAGGCGATCCCGGCCTGTACTTTATGAGAGCCTGAAGCAGCCCCACACAGCAGGACATAGCCACAGCGAGACATGGGGTAAACAGCTAACCAGATGCCTCCAAGGAGTGGGGGAGACTCTTGGCTCAGCTGAGAACATCCCTGTTAGCCATGGTCTGAGAATTCATAAAATAGTCCACGTGGGGCCAAATTCTCATCTTCTCAGGTAGATTTTTTCCCCTTTTCCGTGAATTCTACATTCCAAAGTACTCTGTGGACAACTGATGTACAGGAAGGTAATATGTGGTAAAAACAATTTGTTTCAAAGATTATAAGGCAAGAAGCTAGCTCACTACTAGAGTAGAAACATGATTACATTTTTACGAAATTTACAAACTAATGGAACAAATAGATATAGATGTGCCACATAACAAAACATAATGCACAGTACATAAAGGGTAATAAAGTTGAAGTTTTTGTTCTAGGAGAGAAATAAAAAACAAACATGAAAACTAAGAAACATTAAACCAGTTATCCTGGAAATTAGAGCATTATGTGCCTAAAATTGAGAGTCATCATTTAATGACTATTCATCAGGTAGTACTTTTATGCATGTTATCAAGATGTTGCTCTATTTATAGTAGGTTATTTTGATGTCATGGGCTAATTCCCTTAAGATATTTCTGGCAGTCTCAGTAACAAAGGAAATGAAAAATCCAAGTGTAATGTAATCATTGTTCTACATTAGTGTGGTTACTGGAAATTAACATGCACAACTGCTTCCAGTAAAATATTTGAACAGAATTTTGTAAAACTATAGAAATATTGATCATCTGCATAATAATGATCTATGATTTGCTGATGGCAGAATTATTTTGAAGAAGATGAATTACAAAATAGCAGATATGCTTTTCACTGTGTTTCTTGATGCTTTGGGGGACAGCGAGATTATTTACTCCTCAGTGAGAAGTACTGTCCTCAAAAATCACTCTTAGCAAGAAAAGGGTAGGTAACTGCCAGAACTGCTTATTTTACCAGTATCTCCAGGTTCTTCATCACATTTGTCACAATACAGAATGAGGCAAGTCCCTTTCTTGAATGCCCTGGCCTATAGTAACATGTAATATCCCCTCGGAATGACAGTGTCTAGCTTTTTAAAAGCTTCTCTAAAAGCTCCCCATTCATCTCTTCTCTCTTTCCATTCACTACAACCTCGAGTTAATGGTCCTGTCTTCCATTTATCTACCTTGGAAAGATGAGAAGATGGGTTGATCCTGTTAAGATTTGCACCGGTCATAGCAGGGAGTTCTAAGTAGCCAGATTACATCCATTTCATAACTTTATGATCTTTCTATATCAAATGCTGTGGTTTACATGCAGCTCCCGAAGCCCTGTTTGTCTCTGAGGTCTGAGTTTTGAGTAATGGCAGCAGCAGCAGTTGAGCTGCGGGAATCCTCAGCAGGGCTCCATCCAAATACTCCTCCAGCCTTCAGTATTTATGGGCCCTGCTCTGCTATCCAGAGGCATGATTTCTGGCAGGGCTTTGCCCCCTCTATAAATTCTGTGAGATCAGTTCTTTCCTCCTTCTGGGGCTCTGTGCAACATTTTAAAAGGCAGCTTGTTTTTCAGGCAGAGCTTTGAGGAAAGCGGCAGCCTCCCAAGAGGACAGTAGCTCCTTCCATTGTTTCTGTTCTGATTTACTTTGTGAAGTCCTGGGCTTTGTGGAGAAGGGCATCACCAAATAAAAACAAAACTGCCCAGGCATTGGGAGACTAAAACCATGTGACTTTGCTTCTACTTTAAGAGTAAAAGGAAATAAAGGGAGCTTCTGGAGATGCAGGCTCACAGTCCCTAATCTGTAATTCCAAATGACAAAAAAACTCAGAAAAACCACTCGCCTATTTTTTTTTTTAATTTACATGATGGCAAAGCCTAATGTGACCTGGATTCATCTGTCAGCAAGTCCTGATTTGAAATAATTTAAAGCTACTTATAATCTTTATGGATACGACTTACACGATCTTCATGCATTTCATTGCAGAAATACTAATGTGTTTGGTTGCAGAGGATTGCCCCAGACTTGGCTGGGGATGCAGCATAACATGTGGTTGTGCATATCACCTTTCTGACATCCGTAAATTAATTATGTAAGTAAGTAACTTGGATCCTGAAATTTGTCTTACCTCAAGGGATTATGGACCTGTGTGGCTGTGATCCTGAGGAAGGAAATAAATCTTAAATGCTTCATAGTAGAAATTACGAATATTATTGTTTTTTAAGTGGCCTTGATTTTATACCAAATTAAACTATTTTTTTAAGCTGCTTAGTTTTTTAGGCAACCACCTGAGAGGGATGAGGAGAAATGGAAATGTTCATTTGGGAATTTTTGAAACTTCCTGGCCCTAGAAGGTATTTGTAACCTCCACACACGTATGTTATGCTCAATGGGCTATCGTGCAATGAACAGGTTTTCAATGCACTTACTAGGGGTTTCATTCATTAGCACATAATTGCTATTTGCTCATGGGCTTGTGTATTCTTGGCATTATGAACTCTAACAGTTTTTTGAGGTTTTCTCAGTCATATTCCAGAAAACAAGGCCCAGAAGTTACAGGTTCCTGAAGGTTACTGTAGGTAGGTTTCATTCAGGTTCATCTTTAACATACGCCAAAAGTGACTGGCGTGTGTCCAGTGTAAGCAAACAATTATTTAAAAGTCATTCCATCAATCTTAATGCAGTTATAATGTGATCATTTCCTTGTAAGAATGTTTTGATTGAGCCAGATCTGCCTTAAGTAATAGAGAAGAAAATGATAACTTTTTGTTCTCTTTTTCAATGCTGTCCTGCATTAAAATACATTTATTGCTTGAATATGCCATGCTAAGCAAAGTAGAAAATGAACTATGTAATCTAGACTTCTGTGCTTTAGGATCTGTGATTTAAGATATTTATGAAATGCAGGAAGGAACATGAATGAAGTACCTGCTCTGAACAGGGGTGGGTCTAGGTTGTGTGAGTCTACATTTGAAGCTTATATAATTTTGGGTAAGGCTAGAATCTCTCAAAGGAAAAATACACAGCACTACACATTCAAAATTAGATGCAGATGTGAATGTTTATTTAGAATGAGAAAAAAGGGATGCCTGGGTGGCTCAGTCAGTTGGGCATCCGACTCTTGAATTTGGCTTAGGTTATGATCTTGCGATTCATAGGATTGAGCCCCATGTCAGGCTCCCTGCTAATAGCACAGAGCCTGCATGGGATTCTCTCTCTCCCTCTCTCTCTGCTCATGCGCTGACTTGTGCGCTTTCTCTCTTTCTCAAAATAAATAAACTTAAAAAGAATGAGACAAGAAATCACAACAAATTACAAATTTTTAGAAGCTAACAATACTCTAAAATCACAAATCCAGAAATATAATATCTTTGTTAACTAAATGAAATGCTCTATGATACTTTTTTCCTTGAAATTTTTGGCTGCATATTCTTTTTTTTAAAATGCCTGTTTATTTTTGAGAGAGAGAGAGAAAGAGAGACAAGCCCAAGCGGGGGAGGGACAGAGAGAGAGAGGGAGACACAGAATCTGAAGCAGGCTTCAGGCTCTGAGCTGTCAGCCCAGAGCCCAACATGGGGCCCAAACTCACAAACTGTGAGATCACAACCTGAGCCGAAGTCGGAAGCTCAACTGACTGAGCCACCCAGGCGCCCCCTGGGGGTGACTTTTTAATGTAGAAGGTAAGGCAAAATGCCTGTGTTGTTTGCTTTCTTTTTCTCTCGTGGGAAAAAGCCTACGTCAGATGCCTAACCAATTGAGCCATCCAGGTGCCCCCTGGCTGCATATTCTTAAATCACCTCTTCAAATGACAATTTTATAATATTTTCTATAAAGGGAATAGAAAGATAATTCTGCTTCTAACTTCGTGGTTCAGAGGAGGTTTTTTGGTAATTATTAACATTTTACCTTCACAACGCCTTATTGATAACATCATTTAAATGTTTAGGATCATTATCAAATTGAAAAATTGTTACCTTCTTTCAGGTATGAACTGTAAGAGTTCAGGGCTTTTTCTTGTATAGTCACTAAGCATAACTACTCTTGAATTCCCATCACTTGTTAAAGAATTTATCACCATGGTCCTTGAGTCACAGTGCTAAGTATGTCAGCACAGCAGGCAGAAGGAATATACCTGGAAGCTCTTTCTATGCTGAGAATGTGTACACTATAAAATGAAAGCAACCTGTGTAAGTACATCACCATATCACACTAAACCAAAATAACCTTATTTTCAAACTCAGCTCCCCTTAGCTGAATCTCAAAATAGCCACGGCCACTCCAACACTATCGGACATGAGGGGAATATGGTGAGGGAGTAGTCAGAATGCAGATGGCGGTCTTGACCAGTATTATAAAACATGGCCCTGTAAGCACATTACTAGAGATCCTCCCAGGGCCTTGGAAGTTGCTCACAAAAGGGAGGGGGCCTGAAGGTTGACCTTCATCAGCTTCATAGTGAATCTACTTCTGTCTACACTGTTACTATCTACACTAACATGTTAGAATTCAGCATTACATTGATATATGTTATTTTGATGCGTCTTTGTTTACATTCTGATAAACTTATTGTCATTTCCAGACTTTCCCTTTACTTAATATTCTGTTGTTTTGCTTATCTCAGAACTCCTATGTAAGACCATGGAGATTTATTTTTTTTTAAGGTTTATTTATTTATTTTGAGAGAGAGAAAGAGCACAAGCAGAGGAGGGACAGAGAGGGAGGGAGAGAGAGAATCCCAAATAGGCTCCACACTGTCTGCACAGAGCTAGATGTGGGGCTCCATCTCACAAACTATGAGATCATGACCTGAGCCGAAACCGAGAGTCAGGTGCCCAACAACTGAGCCATCCAGACGCCCCATGGAGATTTCTATATACTGCTGCAGCTAGTGTTCTGATTCCCAATAAATTATTAGTCCTTAAAATCATGAATGCAAAATAATGCTTTTTTAATGTAGATATTTTACGGCATGTATTCTTTACCCTCTTAATACCATACAGCATGTTTCCTTGTCTTAAGACTCATATTTATTGATGAACAACTTTTGCTGTTGGTATAAACAGGGAAGGGAAAAGAGCACTGAATCTCAGGAGTCAGGCCATACAGTCATCCCTGCCAGTTGACCTTGCCACATAAGCTTAGGCAAGTGGTGGAGGCTGTCTGGACCTCTGGCAGCTCATTTGTAAAGTGAGAGTATTCATTTTCATGACTCTCTTCCCACCGGGGTCCTAAATCCTAGGACTGGGTGACAAGAATGAACTGGTGTTAACTAGGAATACACTTTGTCTGAAAGTACGGTGATGGCATCTGTTCTAGTTAAGGCAGCCCCCAGTGAAATACCAAAGTACTTACCATATCCTTATTCAACCAGTTATGGTTAACTTAAACTTGTAGCTTGTTCTATCATGAGGAAAAGATATTAAATAGAGGGACATCAAGTGAGCCATGTAATGTTGTCACCCAAACAAACCTCAGCACGGGAGATCAAACGAGCTGCCCCTCTGGCTCTTACTACAAGAGCGTCGGTCTCTGTGCTAATAGACTGAGGCTGTAAGTCCACCCCATCTCCTTAATCTGCTGTGAAGCACACAAAAGACATAATAATAAGAGTACATTTACCATGATGAGCACTGAGTAATGTATAGAATTGTTGAATCATTATATTGTATACCTAAAACTAGTATAACACTGCATATTAATTTACTTAAATAAATTTTTAACTTTTTAAAAATTTTTTAATGTTTATTTATTTTGAGAGACAGAGGGTGAATGCAGGAGGGGCAGAGAGAGAAGCAGGCTTCAGGCTCTGAGCTGTCAGCACAGAGCCCAGTGTGGGGCTCAAGCCCACGAACTATGAGATCATGACCTGAGCTGTAGTCAGACGCTTAACCAACTGAGCCACCCAGGTGCTCCAAATTTTTTAAATAAATAAATAACCATGGGAGAGAAAGTGAGAAAAAAAATTTAATTTTTAAATAAAACATTTTATTTTATTTTATTTTCAACGTTTATTTATTTTTGGGACAGAGACAGAGCATGAATGGGGGAGGGGCAGAGAGAGAGGGAGACACAGAATCGGAAACAGGCTCCAGGCTCTGAGCCATCAGCCCAGAGCCTGACGCGGGGCTCGAACTCACGGACCGCGAGATCGTGACCTGGCTGAAGTCGGACGCTTAACCGACTGCGCCACCCAGGCGCCCCGAAAAAATTTTTAAAAAAGATAAGAAAGAGGAGGAGGAGGAGAATGGTATCGTATTTCCAAAAGACTCTCTTCCTAGAATTTAACAGATTCTTTCCTAGATTTATTTCAACCATGTTTTTCAACAACTGTTCACTGAGCTCCTCTTCCCTGTGAAGCAGCTCTCAAGGCACTGGAGAGACAGGATTTACAAGACAAAATATTTGCCCTGGCGGAGGTGGCATTCTGATGGGGGTGCTGACAAATGAATGTGTCAGCGAGTAATAAATGTGATGAAAAAATAAGTCAGGGGTCAGCAAGTGAGGGGTAGCATTTTCTTGGAGGTGGCTAGGAGAAGGCCTCTGAGCTGTAACCCTTGGACAGAGGCCTGAACTGTGCAAGAGGGTCAGCTTGGCAGAAGGAACAGCCAACAAAAGAGCCATGCAGACTGCCATTGTGTCACCACAAGAGCCTTGAATAAATGTACTAAATGATATTCTTAAGTGGGAAAGGTGGTTCAAAGGGTATGCATTTCCTACTGTTTCCTAAATGACAGCCAAAGTCAACAGAAACGGGACTTTGTCACAAGAATGTTAACTGGGTTTTTGACTTTGCATGTATCTCTGACATAAGAAATACTTTCGATAATTGGTTGACTCATCAATTAATTGGTGGATTGCTAGATGAATCATCTTAGCCTGGCTTCCTGTAACAGAAGTGGAAAGTTAGTTGTCTATTTTTTTCTAAATTATACTAGGGATAGAGCTATTTAAATATAACCAGGGGTAGAAGTTGATACCAATTTCAGTTGTAATTTTATTTTATTTTTTTTATTTTAAGTTTATTTATGTTGAGAGAGAAAGTGCGAGTGGGGAAGGGGCAGAGAAAGAGGAGAGAGCGAAAATCCCAAGCAGTCTCTGCACCGGTAGCACAGAGCCCCATGCAGGGCTTAAACTCGTGAACTGTGAGATCACGACCTGAGCTGAAGTTGGACACTTAACCAATGGAACCACCCAGGTGCCCCTAGGTTGTAATTTTAAATTGAGGAGAATGATTCATAGATCAGACTAAGATTACAATAAAATATTTTTTAGAATTACAGTGATGAGGCTCTAACAGTAAAAGGAAGCAGCCATAGAGAAATAAGCCTTGCCATTCTTTTTATTCTTTCACTATTAAATAACAAGTACTAGGTACTGTTTGACACTTGTAAATATTAATAGTTTCTCTATGGCAATGATTATTTCAGAAACAGATTTACAAGTTATTACAGAAATTGTTACTTAGAAGACAGATGTGGATTACCTGGCATCTTAAATTTAATCCTGGTTGCCATATTGTATCAGGTTCATGCTTTTCACATAATTAAAATAGTCTAAATTGGGAAATGTGAGGATATTGCTTTTTTTGGAATGCAGTTTTTTTTAAATCTCTTTAAAATGCCTTCGTATAGATTTTAAAGCAAACGACAAAGAAACTCTTTGGGAGAAGGTTAATCTTTGTGTTTGTTCTGAAAACCCAGTTAGAAGTTTATCACATTGATCTTGGGGGTGAGAGGTGATCTAAGGAGGCTGTGATGAAGGTAAAGGAAACGTATAGATTTAATAAATATGTAGGAAGAGGGTCCAGAGGCTTGGGTGGCTGGCCGCAGGGCAGGGAAAGGAGGAATGTTTAGGGAACCTGCAGAGAAATGACACCCAAGTAAACATGTTTCTTCTAGATGCAGTGTCACTTAGCTCCTACCATAAAACCTGAGAGCTGAGTTGGTGACTGGAGGGATATTTAGGCTAGAGGTGGCTCTGTCCTTCAGGCTTTTCTCTCTACACCAAAAACCGGCCATTATGGCTTCAAGTCATAAGCCTGAGTAGAAGTAGCAGTACAGAAGCCCATCCCAACCTGTTGTGACCAGGTGAAAATGTAGCACTGTTTTTTGTTTGTTTGTTTTTAAGTGTGTTTTTGTTCACCAAACGCAGTACAGTGAAGTGGTCAAAAGTGTGGGTTCTGGTCTATCTAATTCTGAATTTCATTTACCACCCCCCCCCCCCCGGTACACTTCTCAACTTCTTTGCCTCAGTTTCCTCATTTGCAAAGTAGGCATGCACATAGTGGTACCTACCTGTTCATAGCAACTGTTATTGTTCTCTTGAGTTATTAGAATGTATTTCCTTGATGAGTGCTACTAAAACTCTACCTGATCAGAGTTTCTGTTTTGTTTGGATGCTAGGAACTGTAAAACCAAATTTTCAACTCTACTCCAGCAATTCTGTGGCCCTTAGGAAATGTATCTGCTTATACTGCTTTGTCTTGCTATCCTTCTCCCAGAGCACCTTCATTTCTTATCAGGTAGACTCTTCTCTTCCCCACTCATGCATTTACCAGTGATGCTAACAAACAAGTAGTTTATTCATTTTGGTCTCAGTTTTTATTTCCATGTTGAATGTATAGGATTTCCACTGAAGAGCCTGGAAATAGCACAAAATAAAAGAAGCCATAGGAAAAATGCACTGTAAGTTCTTTGATAAGGAGCAATTTAATGTAATATTTAGCCTGTGAACAAATATGGTCAGAAATGTGCTCCTTTTTCTAGGATAAATGAATTTGTGAAGTGAAACAAAAAAAAATTGAATCATAACTGAAATCTTTTAAACAGTATGAGCCAAGAACTGCTTTATAGGCCCTGTTCATGTGTTAACTCCTTACTGTTCACAACAGTACTATGAAGAGATTGCTATTATTATTTATGTTTTACAAATGTGGAAACTGGGCACAGAAAAGCTAAGTGACTTGCCTAAGGTCACACAGCTAAGAAGCGTCCAAGCCCAGATTGCAGCCTAGGCAGCTTGCCTCCCCCATCCTCTCCTATCTGCTGTGCATGCTTTCCTCTCTGAAAGATAGCTTGTATCAGAGGAAATTTCACTCTAAAAAAGGTAAAGTAAAAAAAATTATATAGAACTATCAGTAATGCTAACATTGAATTTATTATCATGTGGACTTCCCTCGTGTGAGACAAATTAAATAAGATATGTTTAAACCTATATGACACGTTAACCTGCACCTACCATCAAAGATTTTCTCAACCCATAACATTACAATTAAGAGTAACATTTTTCGGGGTGCCTGGGTGGCTCAGTCAGTTAAATAACATTACAATTAAGAGTAACATTTTTCAGGGCGCCTGGGTGGCTCAGTCGGTTAAGTGTCAGACTTCAGCTCAGGTCATGATCTCACAGTTCATGGGTTCAAGCCCCACATCAGGCTCTATGCTGACAGCATGGATCCTGGAGCCTGCTTTGGATTCTGTGTCTCCTTCTCTCTCTGCCCTTACCCCAGTCATGGTCTCTCTCTCTCTCTCTCTCTGTCTCTCTCTCTCTCTCTCTCTCTCAAAAATAAATAAACATTTAAGAATTTTTGAAAAAAAGAGTAACATTTTTCAGGGTGCCTGGCTGGTTAAGTCAGAAGGACATGTGACTCCTTTTTTTAAAAAAAAATTTTTTTTAATGTTTATTTTTGAGAGAGAGACAGAGACAGAGAGAGAGAGAGAGGGATGCAGACTCAGAGGCAGGCTTCAGGCTCTGAGCTATCAGCACAGAGCCCGACACAGGGCTCGAACCCACAGACCGCAAAATCATGACCTGAGCCAAAGTCAGACGCTTAATCAACTGAGCCACTCAGGCGCCCCGAGAACATGTGACTCTTGATCTTGGAGTCATGAGTTCAAGCCCCATATTGGGTGTAGAGATTACTTAAATAAACAAATAAACTTTTTTTTTTAATTTTTTTTTCAACGTTTATTTATTTTTGGGACAGAGAGAGACAGAGCATGAACGGGGGAGGGGCAGAGAGAGAGGGAGACACAGAATCGGAAACAGGCTCCAGGCTCTGAGCCATCAGCCCAGAGCCCGACGCAGGGCTCGAACTCACGGACCGCGAGATCGTGACCTGGCTGAAGTCGGACGCTTAACAGACTGCGCCACCCAGGCGCCCCAATAAACAAATAAACTTTAAAGAAAAGTAACATTTTTCTATAAGGTTACAATTGTATTAAGTTTCTTCCTAAATGTAAAAGTGTTTTTTTCCCCTTAGACCAGTGTGTTAATCTATTCAAATATTCAACAGAATTTGTTTCAACAGAAACAAAACAAATCAACTTAAAGAGACAAGATAATGCCACAATCAAGAAGGTATTGCATTTGAGAAACTTTTTAATACAGTAGAAAATGATTCCTGATGGGGGGGATCAGAACTCGTGCCTTGGGGGTGATATTCAGTGTGGCTTATGACTACCTTGTATGACTTTGCAAATTGCTCGTTTTCAATTTTGCTGGGCCATTATAATAAGACTTTACTAATAAGCAAAATCATTCATCTGGCTGTCATTGTTCTTCACATTACTTTATCTGGCTGATAAAAATGTGCCATAATTACTGGTGTAATTTGTCTCTGATATTTTTATTCTGAAAGCAGACTGGATTATGGAACCGTTTAAGTCATCTTAGGGCATTTTCTAATTAATTTGTGGGAATTATTACCCTGTTGACTGTACAGCACTACCAGTTAATCTGTGGTGAGGAAGTATGCAATATAGATATTCTAAAGTATGCTATCGAGTCTCTTTATACTTTGACTCTTTCAGGCAAGTCAAAAGTCCTTAAGTCTCATCTACTGTTACAGTACCCTTTTTCACTAGAAACTCCACTCAGTAAAAAGGAAGAAATGGAGAATTTGAAGTAAAAACATTATGGCAAACTTCTTTGTGATCCAGCCAGAGTTTATAGAGCTCCTACTGTGTACCAAGTGCTGTTGCGGGTACTAGGGACATAAGTAATGGGCAAGACACACATAGTTCCTACTCTGATGGAACTTGCATCCTAACAGGATATGGACGATGAGCCAGTAAATAATTAAATAAACAATAAATTTAAATACTGGTAGTACTATGAATAATACAAAACTGAGTGATAAAATGGAGGTTGGCGATTGGGATAGACCTCTTCAGATTGAGTGCTCAGGGAAGGCTTCTTTGAGGAGGTGATATTTGCACAGATACCTGAGGGAGAGGAGGGAACCAGTGGGGAAAGATATGAATGGAACGAGGAGACAGTAGGGTGTGAGGAAATTGACAAAGTGAAGGAGCACAGAAGCCCTGGGATGGAGTGTTCAGGGAAGAGAAAGAAAGTCCAGGGCACTTTATGGCTTGAATGTAGTAAATGAGAGGCGGTATGGTACGAGGGATGATCTAAGATGTACAAGACTGCAGATCACCAAGGATTTTTGTGTATCATGGTGAGGAGCTCATCCTTTCGTTCCTAGTGTGCTGAGAAGCCTTGAGAGGTTTTGAAGCAGGGAATAGAATGTCAAAAAATTTTAAAAGACTCCTCTATTTTTGTTTTGTTTGAGAGAGAGAGAGAGACAGAGAGAGAGAGAGAGAGAGAGAGAGAGGTAGAGATTGCCCACATGAGCAGGGGAAGGGCATAGAGGGAAAATCCTTAACAGGCTCCACACCCAGCATGGAGCTGGAAATGGGGCTGGATCTCATGACTGTGAAATCATGACTTGAGCTGAAATCAAGAGTTGGACTCAGGGCACCTGGGTGGCTCAGTCAATTAAGCGTCAACTTTGGCTCAGGTCATAATCTCACAGTTCCTAAGTTAGAACCCCGTGTCGGGCTCTGTGCTGACAGCTCAGAGCCTGGAGTCTGCTTCAGATTCTGTGTCTCCCTCTATCTGCCTCCCTTTCTCTCTCTCTCTCTCTCTCAAAAATAAATAAATGTTTAAAAAAATTAAGAAAAAAAAAGAGTTGGACGCTTAACTGACTGATCCACCCAGGTGCCCCAAAAGACTACTCTGTACCCCCTAAATGCTGTGTGGATGATGGATCACAGGAGGATAAAAGGGGAGCAAGAAAACCATCAAGACATGTTCATGACTTGATTGAGGTGGTAGCAATAGAGAGGGACATAAGCTGAACAGTATTTTGGAGGCAGAACTCCCAGCACAGTCAGATGGGCTGAAGTGGGAAGGGAGGCAAAAGGAGGAATCAAAGATGACTCCTAGGGGTTTTTTTGTTCATTTGTTTGTTTGAGCATCTGGTGTGGTATCATTTGAAATGAAAAGACCAGTGGCTATTCAGGAGGTGGAACACTAGTACTTCCGGTTTTGACTTAATAAGTTTGAGATGTTCATTAGGAATGATAAACGGCAGTTTGGATTTGCAAGCGTGAGTCTCATGGGAGATGCAGTCCTAGGGATTATCTGTTGTAGATGTTATTTAAAGCTCTGAAAGCGGGAAAGACCATCAAAGGAGGTGGTAGGTAAGAGAAGAGAAAAGCACTAAAATAGTTTGAGGTCAGGAAGGAAATGGGAAATGAAGGAGACTGAGAAGCAGCAGCCAGTGATGCAGCAGAAAAATTGAGAAGGTGGTGGAACCCAAGGGAAGAAAGTATCCAAGAAAAAGGGAGAGATCGACTGTGACAAATCCTCCTGAGAAGTAAAGTAACTTGAAATTGGGATCTGTTGGGGCTCCTGGGTGGCGTAGTCGGTTAAGCGTCCGACTTCAGCTCAGGTCACGATCTCGCGGTCCGTGAGTTCGAACCCCGCGTCGGGCTCTGGGCTGATGGCTCAGAGCCTGGAGCCTGCTTCCGATTCTGTGTCTCCCTCTCTCTCTGCCCCTCCCCCATTCGTGCTCTGTCTCTCTCTGTCTCAAAAATAAATAAACGTTAAAAAAAATTAAAAAAAAAGAAATTGGGATCTGTTAATTTGGCAACATCCGCCAGTGACCTAACCAAGAGTAGTTTCAGTAGAAACCTGTCTGGGTGGCAAAAGAGAATAGGATGTGAAGATTTATTGACCATCACTGGATAACCCCTTTGAGTTTTGCTGTGCAGGGGAACAAAAAATAGAATGGGAAGGAGCAGAAGGAGGGGTGACATCAAGAAAGTGTTTTTTTTAAGTATTTATTTATTTAAAAAAATTTCTTTAACGTTTATTTATTTTTGAGACAGAGAGAGACAGAGCATGAATGGGGGAGGGTCAGAGAGAGGGAGACACAGAATCTGTAACAGGCTCCAGGCTCTGAGCTGTCAGCACAGAGCCCAGTGCAGGGCTCGAACTCACAGACCACAAGATCACAACCTGAGCCAAAGTTGGACGCTTAACTGACTGAGCCACCCAGGCGCCCTTCATCATGAGATCTTGACCTGAGGTGATATCAAGAGTTGGATGCTCAACCAACCGAGCCACTCAGGCACCCCAAAAATGTTTGGGTTTTTAGACCAGCTAAAGTCCATCAGTGGCTCTCAGACCATACTTGTATAACCATGATCCTGAATTATCTTCCCTCTTTCCGCTGTTCTTTAAATCCTTGCAGATTCGCTACATTAGAGTGAAGGATTACATTGGAAGGGATCTGAAGGGGAGAAAATAGATCTGTAAGAAGAGGTTATTTTGCATTTGACATTTGAGTTTGTCTTTCCTTTCCGATTTTAAATTTCAGTGTTGGCAATTAAAGATCTTTGATTTAAGAGGGGAAAGAAAGAGGTACCTGCTGCAGGTGGCGCCTGGTTATTACTGTCTCTTCACTGTGTAAAAGGTGCTTTGAGGTATGATAGCTCGGCACCACAGCGGATGAGAGCAGGGGGTTGAGGGTGGTATTACCCACCTGTGCACATGGACACTGATGAACTCTTTCTTCCCCTCATCCCAGAGTCAAGTAACCATTGTCAGTCTGGGCAGTGAAAATCTTATTCTGCGGGCTGAAGGCTATGTGACGGTGGGGTTGTAATTCAGAAGGGTTTCTGTGAAGAAAAATTGTACCCAATATATGGTGAACAAGTACACTCAGAGTGGGAGTGGGAAATTGTTTACTCGTTGGACTGGTACCATTTAAAAAAATTTTTTTAGTGTTTATTTTTGAGAGAGAGAGAGAGAGAGAGAGAGAGACACAAAGCACGAGCAGTGGAGGGACAGAGAGGGAGACACAGAATCCAAAGCAGGCTCCAGGCTCCAAGCTTTCAACGCAGAGCCTGATGCATCGCTCAAACCCACGAGATCATGACCTGAGCTGAAGTCGGACACTTAACCAACTGAGCCACCCAGGTGCCCCTAGACTGGCACCATTTGGAATGAGAGTTTGGTGGGGGTGGCCTCAGAGTGAGGCAGATATCCAGAGCTGACTGGTTCTCTTGGGGATACTTCTTCCAGCTCAGGCTCTCCCTCTTCAGTTCCCTGGTCTTGGGCAGCACCTCTTCTCTGCCTGGCCCCTCATCCCCCATCCCCCATTCCCCAGTCCCAGTTTCCAGTTGTCTATCCCCGTGTTGGAGTTCCTTTCCATGTTTGACCATCTTTTCACGTGGGAACCCTTTCCAGTGACCAGGGCTAGTTCTGTTCTCCAGGGTACATGTTTGGTCTCTAGGAACTGTGCATCTTTCTCCCACCAGGGGGTGGGTTCCCGTACTGAGGAACTGCTGAAGGATTATAAGCGGAGAGGTAACCGGATTCAGTTTACTTGTAGGAAGAGCACTGGCAACAATGTGGCTGGGTAAGGACACGTGAGGCTGGAGACAGGGAAGCTAACTAATCACTACTGCAGAGTCCTGGCAAGAGCTAATGAGGGTCTATTGACAACAGCAAGGAGAAGATGGATTCATAAAAGTATTGATATTTTAGATATGAAAGAATTTAATGACTAAGTGGTTGAGGAAAAGTGATTCACCTGCCAGGTGCCTTTGTGTTTTATGGGTACATCATAAACTAAATTTCGCCACATTGAGATGGTGGCGTAAGGAGATGGGGAGAGAAGACCTATTTGGACACGTTTTTATTCTCATGTTTACTAGCTTTCCTTCTCTCTTCATTTGTAAACAATTTGCAAGGAATTGCCTCCTTTAAGGCACATTTTTGGTTATCATTTGTTCTACCCGTTCCTTTTTCAGGGTTGCACCTCTGACACATTTGCTCTTAAGAGCTTATGGTGTATACAACATGAAGGAGGCACATAAATACCATTTAAATTCTTTAGGCTGATTTGAACTTTGTTTTGAAATAAACAGATTTTCTGCCAGTCCCTATTCTTGTTTGTATGGAAGTTTGTCCCACATAATCCTGGCCGCTTCCAATTCCAGCCTCACAGCTTGATATTTACTTTAAGCAGCTGCTTATGAAAGGTAAGATTTAGGAGTGATGAGAAGCGCATAAGGTGGGCTTCTGTTTGAGCTCAGGGTTGCCGGGTAGCTGTCCTCTGAATACCCTTTCTTGCACCCACATTTTGGCCGTGAGAACAAATCTGGGAAAACTGCCGTTTGGCCTTTTAGCACATTGCCAACTTTGGCGATTGCAGACTAACTGATGTTGTACTAAACACCACTGAAATAAAATAAATGAGTCTATTAAAGCTTGGAACTCCTGAGAACTACAAATGTAAAAACCATCCACAGATGCCATTTGCTGAAACTGAGGCTCCTCTAGCAGATGGGTAAAACTGAAACATAAATTGAACTATTTCTTTTTCTGTTGGTTCATTTGTTTTTAATATGGTATGAAAAAAATCCTGCTATTCAGTTACAAGAAACTTCTGGCATATGTTTTCATGGCTGTTTCGGGTATTCTGAGAAGATCTTTGAAATTCTAACTTATGCTATGTGTTATTATATGAATTCATTGAATGTGTAGAAACAAACCCTTGTCAGAGTTTTAAAAACTTTCTTTGGTCACATTTCCAATATGGAAAATCATAGTGACAAATAAGTATTCGCTATGGGACATAACATCTCTCTTTTAAAATCTTTAATGTTGGGCTATAGTAGAATAGTATCAGTCATATCTAACAGTTCTCATCCATTTAGTACTTGAATTTTTACAGGATTTTAGTTTCTTATATGCTGTCTAATCATTTAAATAAGACCCACACTGAAGAAGAATGGTGTTTAGTCCTCGTGCAGTTTAATGACTTATATACTATTTAATGCAATCACTATTAATTGATATTAACTTGCAAGAACCACGATGGCATCATTAATCATTCTATAATATTTAGATATTTTTGGCATAGAGCTAAGTATTTATTTTGTAACTTAGTTTAGAATTTTGTGTATCTGTAAATAAATCTGAAAAATTTGTTTGCCTTTTTCCTGATTCCTAAAGTTATTTATCAAATAGTATTTATCGGAACCGATCACAAGAAATTTCAGCATAATTGGAAGAATGGGGAAGCAATTAAATAAATATTTAAATGGTTACAAAGTTATCTCACATTTATCAGGAAGGATGGTATGCAATTACACTGTTTTTTTAACTTTGAAACTTACTGTTATTGCTCTTTACAGGTTCAGGTTCATGTCGCTTTAGTTACTCAGACCCCAGCATCATCGTGTCATATGCCAAGAATAATACCGCAGACTGGATTCAGCTTGAGAAAATTAGGTTTGTTATCATTTAAAGTAGTTTCATAAATTCTGATGTAGGTGGATTTCTACTTCCCTATTTGCCTTCATTCTACCATTGAATTTATGCTTCATGGTTAAAAGTAGTCTGGTTGTTAATTATGTTGAATTACATGCCTGCACATATTATTATCTGCCCTATTTGAAGAAGTATTGTTAAAAGTGTCATTTTCCATTCAGAATCTCCCACCGTTAGTAGAAGCTATAACAAACTATTTTTGGTTAAAGCACATTTGGGAGAATAACATTTATGATGGAACCCTCCACAAAGTAACATTACCCAGCTCTCTAGGTGGCTTGGCTAGTGGCTGGTTTGGAGACCTAGGACCATATGAGATTACCACCTAAATTTCTCCCAGTCTGTGATGGTAATGAGTTAATAGCCACTGGGGCTTTTGCGTTGAATGTTTAGTTCTGTCATTTCCCTTCCAGCTTCCCAAAGGCCAGTTCTAAAATTCTATTAACATAATTGTGATGTAACTCGTGGTCATTTTATTACATTTTTTTCATTAAAAAAAAATCCCTTGATAAGAAAATGAGGTAGGATGTTTAAGAAGCAGCTCGCTCGAGTTGAAAAAACGTTAAGTTAGCAAAACTCAGATGATACTTACAACTTCTGCAGAGCTTGAATCATAAAACAGCATTCAAAATGGATGCTTAATTTTAGGTCTAGTAAGATATTTAAAGGAAAAAACTACCTTGAACTTTTACAAAGTAGTTATCCTGATTGATTTAGTTCTTAACTTAGTACAACTGAAGTAGAACATTTTCCATCAGTCTTGTACAGGTTTTTTACATGCTAGTTTCCTTACCATATTTCTATGTTGGAGCAATTCTGATTTATTAGGGAGGAATTGTAAATATTAGGTTCTTAGTGCTTAAAACTAAACTAATCTGCCCAAAGTTTCCAGCAGTATTTCAGATTTATAAATTGTCATATGTCCAAGGTCTACTTCAACCAGAAACTGAGATAAGTGATTCTAACTTAGGCATTTTAAGAAACTGTCTCTCTCTGTGGCAGGATAACATATAATCTATAAGTACCTGCACAAGCCAAGCTCTGACATGCTGTGCCAATATTATAACAGCATTTTGCTATTCTTTCTAATTTCTAGTAGTTGTTATTAAAATGAATTCATATTAAATACTTATTTATATAAATGACTTTAAGCAAGGCAGCATAAATATTGAAAATTGTATCCATACCTCCATTTTTTATCTACCCAATAGTTATATATCATAGTTTAGGTAAATTGTCAGAGATATTTCTTTTTGGAAAAGGGCTACATATTTTTGATATGACAAATAATGAATGTACACATTTAATTACAATATATGAAGATCACATTCAGCTGTTTTTCACTAAACAAGACTTTCAATTTTAGACCATGCTGTAAGCTGTCATTCTCATTAAAGCAAATTTTCCGTACCATTTAGTGATCAGAGTAAACATGTTTTCAATCACTTCCTAGAACTAAAATATACTATTTTCATTGGTTTAAGTTCTTTCTGAAGCAAAAAACATAGTCATTATGAAATATTTTTTTTAAAAAGGCAATTGGTTACCCCCAAAGATAAGGTACACCATCTATAACCTACACTGACAATTCTTTGGATATATATGTAATTCAATGGTAAGTGAAAAATACGTCCTTTCTATAGTCCTTTCAAAACTAATTTACAGGAAGCCCAGGGTGCCACTAGTTTGCATTTTAGTACCACTTTTAATCTTAGCTAAAAGCAATCATTTTTACTATAGCAGGTTTCTACTTTGGTAGAATAAAATGTTTAATAAAAGTACTCTTATCATATAGCAGAAGGGCCTGGATTCTAACAGATATGTGGTAAAAATCATGTTAAATTATATCAAGCTTTTAAAGACTGATCTGCATGACGTTGTGAAGAATTATAGAGCAATTAGTTTTCATGGAAAATCTCACATTCATATAGACAAAACAAATAAAAATGTATATGATTATTAGATATAAAATAATACCAGGCAAAGACTTATAAAACAACACACAGTGGTCTCTGACTGATAGAAAATTTCAAGGTAAGAATCAAAATAAAGAAAATACTTTTAGTGCTTTTTCTCATTTTTGTATATCAAATAAAATAAACTGTGAGATTATTTGAATTATTGAACATTTAGTGTCTACCACATGAAAAAAACTGTGCTGGGAACACTTTTTTTTGTAGGCACCATAGAAGCGTGTGCCATTTTCTCTTCCATTATTCCTTTACTGGCTTACTTGAATGCACTCAGTGTCTGCCTTTTGTTAAAAGTAAAGCTCTCCAACATAAGGGAAGGGAAGCAAAAATAATATAAAAACAGGGAAGGGGACAAAACAGAAGAGACTCTTAAATATGGAGAACAAACAGAGGGTTACTGGAGGGGTTGTGGAAGGGGGATGGGCTAAATGGGTAGAGGACATTAGGGAATCTATTCCTGAAATCATTGTTGCACAATATGCTAACTAATTTGGATGTAAATTAAAAATAATTTTTTTTTAATTAAAGCTCTCCATAGTTTGGCTATGCTAGAATGTATTATGCTAAGCAAAATAAGTCAATCAGAGAAAGACGAATACCTTATGACTTCACGTGTATGTGGAATTTAAGAAACAAAACAGATGAGCATATGGGAGGGAGGGGGAAAAAAGAGAAGAGAAGAGAAACAAACCACGAGAGACTCTTCATGATAGAGAACAAACTAAGGGTTGATGGAGGGCAGTGGGTGGGGGATGGGTATCAGCAGAGCACTTGTGATGAGCACTGGGTGCTGTCTGTGAGTGATGATGAATCTCTGAACTCTCCTGAAACCAACCTTGCACTGTATGTTAACTAACTGAAAATAAAATTTAAAGAAAGTAAAGCTCTTGAAGACATTTGATGTTAAAACTGTCATCACTTAATATGGACATCTTAATCATCAGAGTATCCCAAAAGATTTAAGGGCTGTGGGAATAATGAGTATTTAATCTGTAATATATATAATGTTGAGATAATGAAACTACAATCTTAATTTAAAAAATTGATCTATAAGAAAGAAAAAAATGGATACTGTTGAACTTGATGTTTCATTTATTATATGGCACTCTATTGTATGGCACCAATTCCCATCTCACCATCTGTTCCAGAGCCCCTTCCAACATCAGCACAATCATCCATATCCTCTACCTTCCTGAAGACGCCAAAGGGGAGAACGTCCAGTTTCAGTGGAAGCAGGAAAGTCTGCATGTAGGCGAGGTGTATGAAGCCTGCTGGGCCTTAGATAACATCCTGATCATCAACTCAGCTCACAGACAAGTCATTTTAGAAGACAGTCTTGATCCAGTAGACACTGGCAACTGGCTTTTTTTCCCAGGAGCTACAGTTAAGGTTTGAGCTCTTGTTTCTTCTCCTCCCCTCTAAGACGTAAAGCTTATTAATAAATCAAATCAAAGATAACTATTCTTACCAAATCCATTGGTAAAGGAATAGGTAATATTCTTATTTATGTTACCTTCTCTTTTAAGGATGGGGAGTCATTGGTACAAAAACATTCACTTACTCATCCATTTAATAAGTATCTTTGAGGACTCACTGTGCCATGTCCTTGGCTGAGCCTAGAGAATGTAACCGCAGAAAGGCAGATATGTTTCTTCCCTTCACGTAGTTGTCAACTTAGTGGAGGTAGTTAGATATGTCAACATACACATATAAAACAACATAATTACCATGATTTTCTGGGAAAGTTAGAGTGCCCTGGAAGTACAATATACAATACCAAACCCAGACTCAAGCAATTAGGAAAGCATTCCAGATAGGGAATCTAAGCAGAGGCTGAAAGGTAATTTGGATTTGGCCAGGTGGGAGGAATAGTGTTTCTAAAATCAGAAATCTCATACATAAAAACTGGACAGTGAGAGCACAAAGCAAAAGTCTTAGACAATGTTCAAAATAGTTGTCTAACATTTTGAGTTGAGACTTGGATTAGTTGAGTCTGGAGACGTGGCCAGTGACAAAACCTTGAAGGTCTTGCAAGCTGCTATAGAGTTTGAACTTTATCTTGGATGTGTTAGGGAGTCACTGAATTGCTTTTTTTTTAATATGTACCTTTTGATTTGATTTTTTAAAATATACTTTTGAGGATGGAGGATGGAATGGATGGGAGAATGTACATGTAGGGAGACCACATAGGAAGCTTGTAACAGAAGTCCAGTGGGAGGTCATGTTGGCCAGACTTAGGGGAGAATGTGGATGGATTTCAGAGATTTTTAGGAGAGAGAATGGAGAAGGTTGGGGACCAGTTGAGATGATGAGGGAATAGCAGGTGTCGAGGACAAGACTTGGGCAGCTGGGCGGATGGCGGTGCCATTCATGGAAACAAGAAACAGAGAAGGAGAAGCAGGCTCACAGAAGTTGAATTCACTATGGAATGTTGATCTTCTTTTTTAATTGAGATATATTTGACATAATAGGCAGTTTCAGGTGTGCAATATAATGAGTTAATATTTGCATATTTTGCAAAGTGATCATCATAATAAGGTTTGTTAACATCCATTAACTCACATAGTTACAAAATTTCCTTCTTGTAATGAGAACTTTTAAGATCTATTCTCTTAGCAACACGGTATTATTAACTATAGTCAGTCTGCTGTACATTGTGGACATGTTGATCTTGATAACCCTGAGGACAAGCAAGAAGAAATATTACTTGGGAGTTTAGATAAAGCTATCAGGAACTCAGAGGAAGTTTGGCAATTATCAGCCTTTTGAATAGAAATTGAAGTCATGGGCTTGCCTGCCCAGGGTATGTGGAACAAAAACTTGTGCCTAGGTGATTATCAAGAATGCCATTAGACCCCTGACTGGACCCTCTCAAGTTTCCAATATATTAAAATAAGATGCAAATAAAGCTTAGAGAATTTTTTTAAATGTGACTCACTGGCACAAAAAAATCTTGTGCTGTGGGAGGAGGTGAGATCACAGGAGTAAAACCAAGTAGAATATAAACATCTAAGATGCACACGTCCTTTTTCAAATTCTAGAAAAAAGATTCAAAACTATTTAGAAACCTTTCAACACAGGAAGTCCCCTGACACAGTAACTTCTTGCTTAACAGATCAAACGCTAGGCATTTTACTTTCAGTTGGTGAAGCCACACAATTGACTGACATTAGGAACAGACATCCTCCTTGCTCAGTGTGGGAAAACACCCAGTAAACTGTATGGAAATTCCTTCTGACAAAGACTCTAAAACTTTGGTCCCTTTACAAAGAGTCCATGGATTCCTTTCATGTGGATGTAGAAAAGAACCTTTGTAAAGATATCCCATGTCATATCCCACTACCACTTGATTAAGAAGGATTTCTGTTGACGTTGTTCAACATTGGCAAGAAGACACGAAAACCCAGGAAACACATGGAGACCTAAGGTCCTGGGATTCACATCCTTTTCCCATGATGATCATTTATCACTTTGACTCAGTAGCCTTTACTGTAGAAATGCAATTTTTATGCCTTGTTTTATAAGCTGTTATACTAATCTAATTCATTCATAAGAAACCATTCAGTTTCTTAATCGTTTGTATTGTATCCCACCCATGATAAAAATGCATGAAATGTGGTTTTGCTTCAGTAGTGATGTTCAATTATATTACAAGTTTGTGTGGGTTATGGTTTTGCTTTGTGGTCCATCATCCTACTCCCAAACTTACCATTCACACATTTGAGACTTGACCAGTGACCTACGAAAAAAACCACTGTAGTAATGATATGTATCATGCTCTTTGACTTGGCTATCAGGTAGAAATTTTTCTCTGATGTTTCTTTCTGAAAACTCTTTTTAAAACTAAGAATTGTCATTTTAAATTATCTGCATGTCTATGCTTTTGCTTTCTGGCTCAAAAATCTGAGCATGAAAAAAAATGCTTTTGCTGGGTGATGTGAAGTTCTAGACATAAAAACTTTATATAAACTGTATGAAATTTCCTCATTAAATACGGCTCCTTGGGGTGCCTGGATGGCTCAGTCAGTTAAGCATCTGACTTCAGCTCAGGTCATGATCTCATGGTTTGTGGGTTCAAGCCCCGTGTCAGGCTCTGTGCTGACAGGTCAGAGCCTGGAGCCTGCTTTGGATTCTGTCTCTCTCTCTCTCTCTCTCTTTCTCTCTCTCTGCCTCTCCACTGCTTGCACTCTCTCTCTCTCTCTTTCTCAAAAATAAATAGACATTTAAAAAAATTTAAACATTGCTCCTTTACTTAGTGCCCTCTGAAATGAAAACTGAATACAACCACTTAAAAAGCATAAGCATATCTCCATGTTCCTGTTGAACCAGGGCATGTTGTAAACATTGCTTTACTTTGGACTTTAAGTTTTGAGGATTATGTTTGTTTGCTTGCTCTATTTACATATTATCTCTTCTGTGTTCTGTAAAAGTTTCCAAGATGTTTACATCTTAACTAAATTAAAGAGTGAGCCTAACAGCAATTGAGAAAGTATGCTTAATTACAAAATAGATTTAGTTAAGGAAAAAATGTCCATGTATATATATATATATATCCTCTCATATAATTTTATCTTTATAAACCTGTAGAGCAGGTGCTATATTAGCTCCATTTTACAGACGTGGAAAGTGGACATAGAGGTGTTGAGTAACGTGTCCAAAATATCCTTCTCACCCATGGGAGAGCCAGGATTCAAATATAGGAATCTTACTTAATGTTGACTTCAGTCACCACATAGCTTTGCTCTTACGGGTCATAAATATAAAGTGGCGTGATTCTGTTTGGACCAGGTTTCTTCTCCACATCCATTAGTTAAATTATTGCCCATTTTCTTCCCTATCACTCTCTGACTATAGGTTAAAAGATTCTTATCCTATTTCTTGATCTTGCTCCAGCTTTATTCCATTTGTAGTGCATGTTCCTTTCTCCAGATGACTGATTTTTATACATTAGAATTTGGTAAATTCAGCCCAAGCACTGGTCTCTTTCTTCTCTTCCACACTGTAACAGTTGATTTCATGTTCATAGTCCTAGCTACTGGTCCATCACAGGTATTGACTGCTGACCTAGAGTGAACTTAGGGGATGGGAGTATTAAAATGTCTTCCTTATGGAAGCAAGAGGCATTTGCAGTAATCTGTATGGGAGGTGAAATAGCATAAGAATGGTGGCATGCTCACAAAAGAAAAATCGACAGTCTCACGGCAGCGGCCTGCCTGTGACAAAGGTGTTAAGACACAAGGGTCATACAAATGGATGCCACTGACAAAAATTCCTGCATCATTCTTTCATAGAAATGCCATGACGATGCTCCCCCCATCCTCAATACCTTTGATGGCCTCGTGTTTGGACCTAGAGGATGCTCCCTAGCGTGTTAATTCAAGGCCCTTTCCAATCTAGGTTCGGCCTAATTTCTCATCCTTGTCTCCTGCTCCTCTGTGCTCCAGCCTCATACACTACAGCATTTCATGCTCCAACACTTCAAACCTGCTTTTCCACTGTTATTTTTTCTCTGCCTAGTAATTCCCAGCATCCTTAAGGACCCAGTTCCAGTGTCATTGTCTGTGTGAACTTTTGCATAGTTAATGTCTCCCTCCTCTCTGTGTTTGTGTAACTATTAGATTGAACAAGCAGGAGGTGGGGTTGGAGGCTGGCTTTGGAAAATAAGTACCTCTGTGTCCCCCAGTGACCATTCAGATTCAGTCTGACAGCGTCTTTATCTCTGCCCTCTTTGTGGGTTCCAAGACTGCTGATAGACCAAATAAGTCATCCAATCACTTTAGTCTCCAAAGCAGTCTCAGTTCAGTCACAGATATGATCAGTTTACTATTGTAATCTAAGCTCCAAGCTTCATCTGTAGCTTTTCCCCTCCTCCAGCTTAAGTCTGCTGCAAGGGGGATGCAGGCGGTGATCAGCTCCTTCTCCTTCCTCACCACCCTCATGAGTTTCGGCCTCTGAACCCTCCAGGGCTGGGTCTGCAGGAAGGAGAAGAGGCAAGAGGCAGATATTGTTAGAAGCTGGAATCAACTGCTTTCTTGGCCTAGCAAGAAATCAAAGATGGCTGTCTTGTCAGTCTACCTTTGGGCTCTTTGGAAATCTCCCCACTCCTCACTAATGCTGGGGAATCTCTCACCTGCTTTTCTTCAATCCATGTCTCATGTCTGCGTGCATTTTCAGCCACTGGGCCTCTGGCTAATGACTACAACCTCTTTCTACTGTCACCTCTCCAGGGAGCCACTGGGGGAGGATCTTAGAAAAACTAAGATCTTGTGTCCACGGGCCCAAGCCTACTCTATAGTAAATACTCGCCTTGGATCAGTGATTGGGAGGAGAGTTATTATTTCTAAGCACAGCCCTCTTCCCCAGCCATCTTCCAGGCAGCTCCAGGCACTAGTCCAAGCCCATACAGTATACTGTCCAAGTGCTTTCCTCAAGGTCCAATGCCCCACGTTTGAGGAGAGAAGAAGGTACCCTCCTCCCCTGATACAGTCATGGATGGGACCCACAGTTTACCTCCAACCCTCTCTAAAGAAATCCTCTCTCTGCTGTCCAGCTTCCTACTCACGTCAACTTCGAGCTTGTATACCTGCAATGTGAGTGAGTGACTAAGCCCTTTTACCACCTCTTTCACTAGCCACTAGGGTGGCTCAGTCGGTTGAGCGTCTGACTTCAGCTCAGGTCATGATCTCACGGTCTGTGAGTTTGGGCCCCGCGTCGGGCTCTGTGCTGAAGCTCAGGGCCTGGAGCCTGCTTTGGATTCTGTGTCTCCCTCTCCCTATGCCCCTCCCCTGCTCATGCTCTGTCTCTGTCAAAAATAAATAAACATTAAAAAAAAAGAATGTGAAGTAGTTGCCACCTATTTTCTTGGGTCCTCAAGATGCAAAACTAGTTCCATTTCAATATCCTGTTACATGGGACATATACCTCTATGAAAGAATTGATAACATTGCTTTCCAGTTATTTATGTTTCTGTCTCCTTGGTTAGAAAGTTAGCTTCTTAAGATCAGGGACTATTTCAACCATTTTTGAATCTCCAGTGTTTGGCACGTGATGGATTGTGTTGTTAGATGTTAACTGAATGAATAAAAAGCTGGAAAAATACCAAGATCTAGTTATGAATATGAATTCGTATTCAATTCTAGTTATGTATGAATTCCAGTTACGAAATGAATTTCGTATTCAATAATGACTTGAAGGCAGCTGAAGATATTGTGAATGGAACTGGAGACAGTACAACTGTTAAGAAAGTGGGCTTAACTATATGGGTTGAAGTCTTGGCTTTACCATTTATTAGCCATGTGTTTGGGGGCAACTTATTTAACCTCTCAGTTCCTCAGTGTCTTCATCTGAAACAGGGATAATAATAGTATTCACCCCCAAGATGTAATGATTAAATAAGAAAATACATATAAAACTCTTAGAACAGTCGTTGGCACATAGAAAGTGTTTAAAAAATATGTGTCTTCTTTATTGAAACTTTGAGAATAAGCTCCAGAGGATGTGAATATAGAGGAAAATATGTAGAAGGCAAAGGATTGAGCCAATGGCTCTGATAATGAGGATGGAAGAAAAATAGGATAGAAAAATATAGACCTCACAAATTATGTCATCCTTATATGTCACTGAAGTACTATCAGAATGAATGCATTAAAATGATTAGGTTGAACACAAGTGTTGCCCATATATGTAAGCTTTGGCAGGCAAAATAAATGGTTTCCAGTGGAATTAAATTTCAGTACCATTGATGTGATTGGAATTATTAATAGTTTTTTTAAGTTTATTTATTTATTTTGAAAGAGAGCATGAGTGTATGAGAGGGGGACGGGGAGAGAGAGAATCCCAAGCAGGCTCCACACTTTCAGCACAGAGCCCAATGCAGGGCTCAAACTCATGAACTGTGAGATTGTGACCTGAGCTGAAATCAAAAGCCGGACGCTTAACTGACTGAGCCGCCCAGGCTCTTCAATAGTGGGTTTGATTTTTTAAACGCTACGGTTCATAAAACAAGGGAATAAAAGTAGTGAGTATGTAAACTGTCTAGCTGATGATTTTGAAAATAATGTTTGGGAGTGTCAGGTCAAATAGGAAAGATGAGAATGATTCACATTCTCAGTGCATATTTGTCTTCTTTAGGTTTTTTTTTTTTAGTTTCTTTGGGAATATTTCATTCATTTCATCTGAGCCTGTTCTTATTTATCTCAAGTAGGGCAGAATGATATAAGACCAAATAGAGTAATTAACAAGGAGTTTATGTGATCTGGAGAATTGCAATTATAGGTCACCAGTTTAAATCTGTCCTGGGTTGGTAGAAGGCCATTACCATCTGTTGGCTCTTTAGTAATTAATATGAAATAGATGTGTAACAGTATTGGCTTTTAATATAAAATCTGGCCTAATATTTGTTGTGCTTTTTGATTCGGCATTGGTAAAATGCAAGAGGTTATGGAATTAATATGTTCTCCCTATACAGCTTTCTCTATTTTTCCTCCATTCTCTTTCCAAGTTCATGGCCTTGCCTGACTCATCTTCCAATGTTTTTCCAGAAGTTTTGCCCATGTGGAAGAAAAAGCACACCACATTCTTATGCTTCTAATTACCATCATGATGTTTTATTTCCCGCAAATCCCTAAGCAGCCCTTTGTTCATGACCAAGTAGGTGGGGCTCTAAATGCCAATAAATACAGTGCTGCAAGTTAAAAAGCTCCCCAGAGCACCACCCTCATTAGCAATCTCCCAGAGTAAGCAGATCATGGACTCCTAAGGCAAGCTGACTGAACCCACTCAGTATTGAATCACCTGTCTTAATTATTGGTTAAGATGATTTTGCCTTCATTTACAGAATATTGCATCCCTTTTCAGCTTTTACAGATGATTTCTAGAATAATCAAGAATTGTCAGTTGTTCCTATTCAAAAGATACAGAGGACACTCTACCAGTTCATCTGCAGTTGCTGGAAAAACTGTCACTACCACGGCCGCCATCATATGGTATTGCCTCTCTCTGGCAGGTGGCTTTGGGTGTTTGTGCCACATTCCTCATGCCTGAAGCATGGGAACGATCAATCTTAGGGCAGCTTCTGGTGCTCCAGCCCTACAACAGTGGTCTTGGTTTTGCCATCAAGGTTTAAGGGAAATGAACCGATTTTTTAGCCCTTTCCATTTAAGACCTATAGTATCAAGGATCAGCATTTCACCTTGGGTAGGACTCTCATATCCAGGAATGATACTTACACTAGCATGGATACTAGATCGTAATACATAATCATAGTAACCCTATGATGGTAAATCGTAGTAGCAACAATAATAGGAGTGGTAGTGATGATGGCATTAGGTAGTAATGATGGAGTAAGGAGTGGCATTTCATGAATGCTTCTTAGGTGCCAGAACTATGAGGAAGGCCTTATCATCCAAGTTTTAAATCTATAGTAGAGGGGCCCCTGGGTGGCTCAGTCGGTTGGGTGTCCGACTTCGGCTCAGGTCATGATCTCACAGTTCGTGGGTTTGAGCCCCGCATCAGGCTCTGTGCTGACCGCTTGCTCAGAGCCTGGAGCCTGCTTCAGATTCTGTGTCTCCTACTCTCTCTGCTCCTCCCCCGTTCATGCTTTGTCTCACTCTGTTTCTCAAAAATAAATAAATGTAAAAAAAATTTTTTTAATAAATCTATAATAGATAAACACAGGGTGTCTGTAAATAGAGGGCTAGCACTCCCATTTTCCTTAGTCACTCTTGAAACATCTGGACAAATCCACCAAAGTCTCTTTCCGGCTCCTCAAACATACACCCTGCAATTTGAGAACATCCTTAATTTCATGTTCAAAGAGAAACACTAAATGTAAGTTTTTGATGGACCAGCCTGGAGCTGCTGCAGCCTCCTTTCTGAAACTCACTGTCAAAGAGAAGGGCCCAGACATCAAGGAAGTGCTCAGAGGAGAACCCAGGGACAAAGGATGAGGAAAGAGCTGTGAGCAAGTTTTTTGGTTTTGTTTTTTTTTTTCCTTCTGTTTTCTCGTGTTTTAATAGTACCCCATGAAAGCAAAGTCTCCAAATGAATCTCTATACCATGGAGGTGGATAGTAGTCAAGCAGGAGCTTCATTTTGTTTGTTTATCCTTATCTTTGATGGCAGCCAAAATTTGTATTTTGAAGGCATGAATCATTTGTGACTCTTTGGTATCTGTGTCCGTGTGTGTGTGTGGGGGGGGGGGTGGGTGTGTGTTTTGCTCACTCACCATTAATAAATGTTTATATCTGCTCAGCTGGCCTGGTTACTCTCATCTTGCAAAGGCATAAATCACTGGCTTCTGTCAACTCTGGAATTGACCCACAGATTAAATGCAGATCGCTGTCAGATAGGTGCTATTCCCCAT
Organism: Felis catus; assembly: GCF_018350175.1. NCBI lineage: Eukaryota > Metazoa > Chordata > Mammalia > Carnivora > Felidae > Felis > Felis catus. The sequence goes on from NC_058369.1 coordinate 81,107,242, forward strand.
ATTTTTTATTTTTAAAAAATCTTCCCACTCTGATTGCTGTGCCTGAACCTGCTAATCTTTCTCTATTTATTACCCTAGTTCATTGTGTGGATAGCAAAGAATTCCAGATTACTCCTTCTCCACATTTATGTCAACTTGTGGTGAGAAGTAAATCAATGTTAAATGTCATAGACTCTGTTCTGAAGGTTTGTCCTTTAGAATAGGCTGTGATTTGATCCCATGTATTTAAAAGAAATTTTCTTAAAAAGTAATCTTTTTACTTTTTTGAATTTATGCCAGGGATTTAGAGTTATTAAGTATACAGAATTTAGAAAGGCCATACGTTAATCTTTTCTCTATTACAACTTACATTTAGACAGATTGCCTCCTCTTTACTATATCTACTGTTGATAAATATGCAATAATAATGACAATTTTCCTGTTTAACAAACACCAAAGGCCCTAATGAAGACAAGAGCCATTAGGTAAATCAACAACCCATTAAGGAGAAGCATCAAGTCAGAACAGGAGAGTCTATTAATTTTCTTATAGCTCGTGTACGTTAAGCATTTGCCAAATTCATTGTCCCAGTGGACGCTAGGCAAATCTCCAGTCCTGAATAAGAATTGGAGCTTTCATTCTGAGATTCTGCTGTCACCTAACACTTTTGCCACAGATTGTTGTATTGTTAATGGAGACTAAAGGTCATTATGTCCAAATTATGAAAAAATGTAAATTAATTTGTCTGAAAATTTAAAGTCTTAATGCAATTTGAGGCTAATGAAAACAAATCTAAGACAAATGGCAGAAGGAATGATCACACTTAAAGCAGAATTCACTTTTAAAATCTGCATTTTGGGGGATATGCGCCCCTGGCAGATCGATACCTGCCTACTATAATGCCCAAGTTGTCTTCCAGAAATTAAGCACTCCAGAAAAAGTTTTCAAAAATCTATTCAATGATTTAGTTTTTTAGAGTACAAGGACAAACAGGAGGAAATCAGATAAGCTTTCCAGAAATGTGCTTTGCAAGTCGCTGTGCTGGAAACTATCTGGTGTGTAACTTGAGGGATTTGAGTCCCGGCTCTCTAATGAGGATAAACCTGAGCTCAGTAAGACTTGTGGCTACTCCATGTTCCCATGTCTTTTTCCATTAAGAATCGGAATGTTAACTATGACTTTCTGGCTAGATTCCAGCTTGGTTAATTGCATGCTGTCTACCTAAATTCCCTTTGCCTGGGATGTTCTTCACTTTGGATTGCATTGCTCTTATTGTCATGTTTCCCCCAAGAGGTGGATGCATGACATTGTAGAATGAGCCAGAATATAATTTGTCAAGCTAATAAGAGTACTTTGGGGATGAAGGGTTAAACATAAGTAGTGTGCTTTTCACAATTTCCCTCCAATGCTGCCTATTTGTACAGTAATTAATGTGGAATAGCATTAGTGAAACATGGAATTGAGCCAAATCACCATGACAAGGGTGGCAATAACACGGACTCCAGTAATTTTGATAAATTCTACCGAAAATAACTATTCAAACAAATCTCAAGAGCCTCCCTGACTGATGCACCCTTTATTTTGTTTGTTTGTTTGTTTTGGTCTGAAGCTGACATATTTAATCAGTAATTAATTAAAGTAAGGTTTGTTAAGTGAATGAATGAAAATGGGGGCAATTTGCAGATTTCCTGAGATTCACTAGTCTTTAGTAGGCATGCTACCTACAGTATCTCATCTAATCCTCACAATTACTCCCATTTCACAGATGAAAAAACAGCCAGAGAGGCCAAATGGATTCCCCAAGATCAAACCATTTTAGTTTTCACAGCCAAGTATGTTTTACTATAAAGCCAGCCCTTTTCATTCCTTAGTCTCTTGCAGCCTCCCACGTTGTGCCTGGCATCCTCGGCCTTAATTTGAGAAGGCAAGTCTGAAAACCTCAGACCCTGTGAAACTCAAGTTGATCCCCACAGACAAGGTTAACAACTGCCCTATGGAATTTTACATTGTTATTCTTACTCTCATTACTCCAATTCAAATCTGTCACTATTGCCATTTTAGAGTTGTCATAACTATTGCCAAGTAATTATACACTTGTCACAAAATATACCATAAATCGAATCTTTATGAATCTTGGTATGAAGTGGTTCAAATGTGAATGCTGAACGAATCCAGAAAATAATGACAAAAAAAAAATACTCTTTAAGCTCCCTAAAATTCACTCACCATGGTTGAATCTATTGTGTTGACTAGAGAAAATGCACTTCAGCCCTCCTGCACCTGGACTGTGTTCATGGCCAAGTTTTTGGTTTTTTAACTGGCATTAAATTACCTAGAAATTGATTGTGTGGAAAATGACAGAAATTCATTTTGCCTCATGAGAGAAATCATTCTTTTCCTATTTTGATTTTTTAAATACAGTATGAAAGTCTGTACCTTTAAAGACAATTGAACCAGGATGTAGAAAATATGTATTTCTATGTGATAATAGCTATAGCACAGTGAAAGGCTTAGGAAACACAATGATGTGCAGGCTGTAAGTCAGTCACTTTCTAATCACTCAGTCACACATCTCACTTTAATCCAGAAACTCCTATACCAATATATTTTATTTCCAGCCAGACTTTGGCTAATTTATGACTCTGCCAACAATGCCATTTTAATTAATTTTATTCATCTTATTTCTCTTTCCTCTGCTCCTCACATCTCATCTATTTGCATTGCCTAGATTTTAATTAAAAAAACCTCTCCTCTCTAAGGAGCAATCTGAAGTGGCAAAAATAATCACTTAAAATATTACAGTCATTAAAAAATTGGCTGTGGTGGAAGCCATGCATTTTCAATTTTCCTACAAATGATGTTTTAGCTTCCTTTTAAAGTGCACTTTGTATCTGAATTGTCTGCCACCAGCCAGCTTGGCTATCAAAAATGGTCTTCCAGCTGGGTGGGCTGAGTGACAACTCCTTAATGGAGGAAATGGATGGCTCTCTGCTCATGTGGAGGGGAAGCCATACCAGGCAGATTTCATTCCATCTGCCACCAGCTCTCTGCAAGCTGGCATTGCCCAAATGCCCAATATACTCATTCCAACGAAAAGGGTATCGTCAAAAAAATAAATTGTAACGCTACAGATGCCCGAAAGAGTCATGGGGGGCCATTAGACCCTAGGGAGGTAATATTAAGAGGTGCCTCAGTGTTCATCTTTGACGAAAACCTAATTAAACTATGGCGGGGGCGATTGCAAGTCCTTTTACAAGTACAGAGGTGAAGTCATTACCATTTTCAGCAGAGTATAGGCAGCAACCTTAGAAAAATGCTATCCTGAATTGTGGCCAAGGACTTGTTATATTGAGGAATTTGCACTGATGTTTCCTGTTGATGCTTTTCTGAATGGCAAATTCTTGTCACTTAGCTACACTGTGTTCTGCTTTTCAAGTAAAGGAAACCCATTTAACTGCAAAGTAGGAAAATAGTTTCGTTTGACAAATACAAACAAATAAGGACTATTTTTAAGGGATTTTTAAAATTTGGGGCTCTCTAAGGGCACCTGGGTGTCTCAGTCGGTTAAGTGTCCGACTTCGGCTCAGGTCATGATCTTGTGGTCCGTGAGTTCGAGCCCCGCTTCGGGCTCTGTGCTAACAGCTCAGAGCCTGGAGCCTGCTTCAGATTCTGTGTATCCCTCTCTCTCTGCCCCTCCCCTGCTCATGCTCTGTCTCTCTCTCTCTGTCTCAGAAATAAATAAACGTTAAAAAAATTTAAAAAAAAATTGGGGATCTCTAGTACTTAGAAGTATAAAGTATGTGTCATTGATCAGTGCTAAAATAGTGACACAAAGTAAAAATAATTATAATTAATATCATAATTAATGTACCCTATGAGGGCTAGAAATAGAAATGTTTAGAGCCATCTTCAGAACTTATACTTTTATTTTGCCCCAAATACATGCTTAGTTACCTGATATATAGTCACCATAAGTCAGTCAAAAGCTATGACTCAAGAAATAAAATTTTATGATCGTTTGCTCAAAAAAAATCTGATAGATTTTTAGTATACTCAGAGTACTCCTGAATTCCAAAATATTCTTGTTTTTATCATTTCAAGATCTCATGTATTTCACAAAGTTAGACATTCTACTTTCCTTTGAATTTGTGTAGATTTTTATTGTTATTGCATATAAATGACATGAGTTTGAATAGATGCTGAACAAGAACAGCTGGGTATTAAAATCACTGAAAGCAATTTCCTGAAATTCTTTTCATACTTTCAATGTGCATTTTGCTTGGATCTTAAACATAATATACTGATAATATACAATGCAAGTTCTTCCGTAAGAAAAGTGGCAACAAGTTTCTTGCATTATTAAATTTTCCTGTCCTTGGAGAATTTTTGGTAATCTGCCAAAATTTGGAGGACTTTTAAAGTTCTAATTGATAGTTCTATCTGCTCTTAAAGTGAATGAATGTTGCAGTATTTTTACCATATGATATTGTGGGTCATATTCTTTCACATTTTACTAAAGGTTTTAAGTTGATCTGAAGAATTTTAATGACTATTCTAATGAGAAACACAATTAAAAATAGATTTAAATATGTTTCCATTTCTCTATCACCTACTGCTAAGAGTATGGAATATAATATCTTATTTTTGGCAAAAATATATATTCAGAAATAAAATAGTGATTATTTTATACCAACAGAAGTTTTAAAAACACACTTCCACATGCAATATTACTTGTGCGTCTAACAACATCTGTAGGGGATATTATTGATACTACTCTATAGCTTGAGAAACTGAGGCCTAGAGGGGTAACGGACTTATGCAAAACGTGTAGCTATTAAGTAGAGTAAATGTATTTGAACACACCTGATTCCCTTCCTCAAACTCCTTGAGGATGGATAGTAACTGAGTTTTCATTCTTTGCCATCTTGATTGTGTTTGGTTTCTAGTATTTTGTTCTTTTCCAACTTTCATCTCCTCAATTCATGTAAGTGCTTAATTAATTGAGGTAGATTTTAGGGGAGGGTTCAAGCAACCCCATCACCAAGGAGGCCATGAATTCCTGTCCAGAAGCAGAGATGCCGTATCAAACGAGCAGAGGTCCAGGGATTCTATCCCAATCCAAATGCATTCAGGCATAAATTCTTAGTTTGGAGAATATCTGGGAAACCAGGCCCATTCTAATATTTTGAGCCCCTGTGACCAATCCTAAAATAGAAATCACATGAAACTCTAACTTGCCTTGTAACTGATTTAGGAATCCTCAGAATGAGAACCCTAAACTACTCCTCTGCCTTTCACAGGATTCTTTTTTTTTTCTTGATGTTTATTTCATTTTGAGAGAGAGAGAGAGAGAGAGAGAGAGAGAGAGAACAAGCAGGGAGGGGCAGGGAGAGAGGGAGACACAGAATCCAAAACAGGCTCCAGGCTCCAAGCTATCAGCACAGAACTTGATGCGGGGATCGAACCCATGAACCGTGAGATCATGACCTGAGCCGAAGTCGGACAATTAACCAACTGAGCCACTCAGGCACACCTCCCCTCCTTTCACAGGATTCTTAAGTACAGGGTCAGTATACAGTCAAATTCTCAGTAGGCCCATCCCTGCCCATTCCTGCTCAGATGGCTCAGGAATGCACCAGTTTCACACAAACTATCCTCTATAGGCCAAATTACCTTGCTGGTTGACATTACCCTGACTCCAAACTTTGAACACATTGGGTTCTGCTCACAATAGCAGAGGCAAAAATTGTGTCTTGCTGTCCTCAGCATAGTGGGGAGTCGAGGAGCCATCCGTTGCCCTGTGTGTGTGTGTGTGTGTGTGTGTGTGTGTGTGTGTGTGTGTGTTCTGTGCATCTCCAGGCCCTGCTGCCCAGAAAATGACAGCCCCATCATGCTAAGAACTAGGGGAGGTTGAGCCACCTCCTGCTGGGTTGTGGCTGTTTACTTTGCATGTGTCACAACCCTTTTTTTGGTAACATGTTGCAGCACTAAGACTATGAAGAAGAGAATATTCAAAGATCAGTACTTCTTCTCTACACCCAAAGGACTTTGGGCCTATTTAGGAAGGGAGAAAAGAGCTAACTGTGAATCTTCTCTTAAACCTGACAGACAGGATTAGGAGATTTGCAGTGCAAAGGCTAACACTATTAGAAACCACTGCCCTGTTTGTTTGGATTTAGATTTGGCATTATTATTCTTTTACTACAAGTTGTTAAAAAACAGCTCCTTCCCTATTGAAATAATAAAACTATGCTAAAAACCATACCATTATATCCTTCACGGAAACTTGCCAAAGACAGATTCTACTAGTTATTATATCCTATCATAGTAGCATGAAAATTGATTAACGTTCAATTAAGGTATTACTATTTTTTTAATTGCTTTATTTATTCTTGATGTGATAAATATTACATGTGTTTCATATGCTGGCACTAGTGTAATTACAGTGTCAAAAATGTATATTTGGTAGATAATTTCAATAATTATATAATTACAAATGGCCTATTGAACTACCAAACGTATTTCATAACAGCAAAATAACTAACAAAAAGATCCTTTAAAATTATTTCTATTTTTCTAAAACAACTGATTTTAATTTTTTGAAGTAAGTTTAACAATATGCAGTTAAACAATATCTAGTTTTCTCACGACTCTTTTAACCTAAATTTTCCAACTCAGCTAAATTAAAATATATATCAAATACCTTAATAATATAAATTTTTGAAGAGTAGCAAAACAATTATTTGTAACACGGAGTCTTAAAATATTAACAAACGATTCTGAAGCAAATGGAACCAAAATTTAAATAATTAAATTGATATTTAGCCAGTAATGACCAAGGTTTCATGTTAAGTGATCACTCTTTTTATTGTGTAAATTGTAACGAAATTACTCTGTGTTCATATACATAGATGTTTCATGTATGGCTTTTCCTTAGACAATGACTAAATGTGTCCTTTGCACTGATACCAGAGTCCTTATATTAATTCCAGATAAACATACATGACAGTTGTTCAGGATTCCAGAATGTGAAGATAATTGTGAAAAACATTATTTAGAGTTCAGTGGATTTATTAGGAAAGTGATCTTTTTCTAGTTAGCATTCGGGGTCTTCACAGGATAAGAGTAGTAGATTCTTGGGTTTTGCCTTTGACAGTTTCTGTTTACTGTTAAATAAGCTGAACCCTAGTTTTGATTGGTTTGTGTGGGTTAAGGATCACTTATAATGAGCTCAGTTTAGCATCCATGAATAATGTGTATTCACTGTGGTGGAAGAAGATTCTCAGGCAGGTGATGCATACTATACATTACAGTATGATCTAAGATGATGACAAGCTCTGTGAGTCAGCCTTATGTGTTAGCGCTGTGAAATGACTCCCCCAAGATCAGATGCTCTGAATCTCTTGAACTTCTGGAAGCTTCTGGAAGCCTTATTTACTCTTTCAGTACAGTACTCTGATTCTTCCCTCAATTGATCTTATCAGCCATAGCCAGTTTAATTACCATAAAACATTTCTTTGCACACATTACCCCCTATTTTAGGACACCACTGCCAACAGAATATGATAGAGATCTCTTAGACCACTACTTGAGATTTTACGCTCAGTCTCCAGTCTAATTCTCCAGATCTTGCCTACTTATCACCTTTGTTGTTCATTCATATGTGTCATTCAACTTGGATCTTTTTCTGTCCTTTAAAGCAAGTAAGGACCTGTTCATCCATGAAGCCTATGCATTTAGACCAGCCCTGGACAGTGATTCCTACCTTGTCTCATTCATTAGCATTTACCATCTGCTTTCTAGCATTGAGAAATATCTCTGGTATCTCTCAATGAGACTGGGATTTTTTGAGAGTCAAGACTATGTATTATTATACTTCATTCTAAACTCCTTTCTCCAATGCCTTTCTTAATACCTTCTACACAGTGAGTTCTCCATAAAAGATTAATTGATCACTTGAAAAGACATAGCCCATATAATTCATTCATTCATTTGTTGAATTATTCAACAAATGTTTTTTAATTCTGACTATAAGCCAAGCATTGTATTTACAGCAAGAAACAAAATGGACATGATCCCTGCTCTGTAGAACTTAGAGTCGCTGGACCCAATATTTTCTGTCCAATTACTTTCCTTCGTTTCTATTTCATTTTCAGAATATATAAAGCCTAAAAGAATGTTTGATCTTTCTTTTATTAGTATTTCTGTAATATGACTTACTACCAAAAACTAGTTAATAAAAACTTACATTTTTTAAAAACTAAACATTCAGTTTTCTCAGAATTTGATCTTACCTTTGACTATTCACTTTAAGCTGAAAAACTATAAGGTAAAAAAGTATCACAAGAAATATTTTGTTTTTAAATTTTTTGTAAACCTTGTGCTCTTTGGGAGAATAACAAAGATTTTGATTTCCCAGCTCCTTATTGTAAGCATCACACACTACTTAGGTCTTGTCAGAAACTTTTACTCAAAAGGTAGCTGAGAATATACGATCATATCAGGGATTACTTTGACCTTTTCTGTATTCCCTGTTTTGATTAGCTGGCTTTTCTACTCACATTCCATTTACAGACAAATTGTGAAAGGTGTGAATGGCAAGCCAGAAATATATAGAATATTGAAAAGGTCAGTGTGATTTAGCCCATAAGCACGGTATTGAAAATATATGACAAGTCATTATCACACTTAATTCCCATGACAAGGACTGGGCGAAGATGGGAAATTATGCCAATTAAAATATTCTTGTTTCATACTGAAGGCTGGAGTAGCAAAGCTCAAATAGCCGCTTGACTCCTTTTTTGTGATAACTTAATAAGTTAGAAAGAAATTGTAATTGAATTAAATAAGACAAAAAAAAGAGGTAACAAGCTCTTCTGATTTGAGAGTCCATCATAGAGGGAATAGTATAATGACTTCTCTAAAAACTCTAATTATACATGAGTAAGACAGATACAGCTACAAAACCAATTCAACAGCCACCCCATGTTCTCTTTTCATCTACAGCATAGCTGTCAGTCAGATGGGAATTCCATTTATTTCCATGGAAATGAAGGCAGTGAGTTCAATTTTGCCACCACCCGGGATGTAGATCTTTCTACAGAAGATATTCAAGAGCAGTGGTCAGAAGAATTTGAGAGCCAGCCTACAGGGTAAGTAATTGCTATCTCCCATGCTGTGCATAGCACTTATATTTATTCTACTGGACATATTTTAAATGCATATTACTCAATAGCAAAAGCATAGTTAAATCAGTGCTGATTATTCTTATCATAGACAGGACAAATGGGTCACACTTGTCCTAAGCATTCTTTATTAAATAATCAACTATTTTTATGTGTATTGAAATTTTATAATTGCAAATACCTTTAACTTCAGCTGAACGCTTCTATCCATTTTCATTTATTCAGCTTTTACTGGGACTAAGTCTTTTTCATTGTGTATAGGATACAAAATCTTTCCACTGCTGTTACATTGAGACTTTCAGTTGTCTTCCTCAAGCCGGAGATTTATAGATGCTGCTACCTGATTTTCTGTGGAATGTAGTTTTGGTCTATAAAAATGGTTTAGGGAGTAAAATTTATCTTTGAAAGATTTTTAAAAAAGGAATATAGGACTGACGTTGAAGAAGAAGAAAGCTAAAACAATGAGGGAGGTTTGGTGGTGGTATTTTCTGGCCATTCTGAGCTGTGTGCTGTCTTGTGTTCCTAAGATAGTTCCTATTAATTGAGGAGCATATTCCCGGAAGTTGAAGTTGAAAAAAGTTAGTAGGTTCAGAGAATCTAAATTTATAAGGTAGTGTGAGTAGGAAGGAAAATCTAGAAGTGTTTTTTTTTTTTTCAGTAAACACATGTGATCAGGTCCTTATTGTTTAGTGTATATTTTCTAAGACTATGATGGAGATGAATGAAGTTAACATAAAATATAATTCTATAATGAATATAAAATAGCAATAATTTAACTGTTAACTTTGAGAAACTTTTTCCAGAACACAACATTTGAGGTGGTCGTGTCTCTCTGATTTCAACAAATAAAATCAAAACCGGATGGAACCAAAAGGCAAGAAGTGCCCAAGAGTGCAAGAAGGCCAGGGCTCTCTTGGGTTCCCTGCCTCCCATGCATTGCCCAGGAGTGCATTCAGACCCAACAGGATAGAAATCTGGCCAGCAGCCTGAGCTGCCACTGCCTCTGTGACCTTTTGCTGCCACATCAGGGTCTTTCACTATTGAAAGCTAGATTTCTGCTGTGGCTTTTCACTGCCTCAGGGAAGTCCAGCCTGTGGGGCAGGCCAGGTATGCCTCTGAGGGAGGTTCACACTTTAAGGGAGCCAGTTCCTTCAGAGCCTAGCAGTGATGGTCAGGCCCTTCAGTCCATAAAGCTTCCTGGCACCGTTGAAGTTCCATGTCTAGTGAGACTTCGGTTTCTCCTTGAGGGACCCACACCTACTATTCTCCTATTTCATCTACATCTACATTTCATCTCCCCCAGGAGATCCTACACAGGGCTCATTCTAATCCCCTTACAAACGGGTGGGCTTTGATGGGGTCCAGAATTTTGACAATGCAAGCAAGGCTTCTTTATCTGTCTTTTGGAGATAAAGAATCATCACCAGCGTATCAGTTCTCTCTTTCTGATTCCTGATACAAAAGACCAATTCAAAACATTTTCCTGGTTATGGAGCTTGACTGCCTATAAGAGAATCCCGAATCTTGAAACACAAGACACTCATTGACCCTCACTCGTCCATCTCTCCAAGCTAATATCATCCATGCAGGAGTGATGAGTCATCCTCTTCATTGGATGTCCCCCACATCCCCTGGGGACTCCAGTGGTTCCCAGTGATACCCAGCCCCATATAAAATTTATTTTTATTTTTTTAAAGTTAATTTATATATTTTGAGAAAGAGAGAGAGCATAAGTGGAGGGGGGTGGAATGCAGAAAGAGAGGGAGAGAGAGAATCTCAAGAAAGCCCTGCACTGTCAGCAGAACCCATTGTGGGGCTCAATTCCACGAACCATGAGATGGTGACCTGAGTCAAAATTGAGAGTTGGACGCTTAACCGACTGAGCCACCCAGGTGCTCCAATAAAATTTATGTCTTTATTATTTTTTTAGTGTTTATTTATTTTTGAGAGAGAGAAAGACAGAGCACCAGAGGGGAAGGGGCAGAGAGAGAGAAGGAGGCACAGAATCGGAAACAGGCTCCAGGCACCGAGCTGTGAGCACAGAGCCTGACAGGGGGCTCAAACTCATGAACTGTGAGGTCATGACCTGAGCAGAAGTCAGATGCTCAAAATGTTTTTAATTATGACCTTCATACCCATCTATCCCCTATCCCACCATCCTCTCTTTCTATTTTTTTCAGCTTGTTGCATCATCAAAATCATTTATAAGAGAACAAAAGAAAAGCTTTTTTGAATGGATTAATGGTCCATCCAGTAATCACCTAGTAATATAACTGAAGATTTAGTACAAACAGAAAGCCATGAATGAGGCTTAGAAAGGAATTGATTTTATATAAGAAGAAACCCAGTATATCTTAGAAAATTACAAGTGCAGAGACATAGCTAGCAAAAAATTACTCCAATTAACAGAGCAGACATTCTGTTTTCACAGAGTACTGGTGATATAAGAGAATTTGTGGTTAAACCAAATCATTCACCCCCCCCAAAACAAAGAGAACCAAAAGTATTTATGCTTGAAAAAAGAACTAAAGTGGGGCACCTGGTGGCTCAGTCAGTTAAGTGTCCAACTCTTGGTTTCAGCTTGAGTCATGATCCTATAGTTTGTGAGTTCAGGCCCCACATCAGTCTCCATCCTGATGGTGTGGACCTGCTTGGGATTCTCTCTATGCCTCTCTCTCTGCCCCTTCCCTGCTATCTCTCTCTGTCTCTCTCAAAAATAAGTAAATAAACTTAAAACAATTTAAAGAAAAAGGAGCTCAAGTCAGTACAGACACAGAAGAACATCAGAACAAATTCCATCCACTCAGTGACTCAGGTGGTTTCAATTATGCTCTTTGGCCACTTCTCAGTATTGTGATATATCAGAGTTTTTGGTCACAGTTAAAAGGCTAATACTTTCAGGCCTTGGCATTGTCAGCAGATCTCTGTTCCAATAACAAAATAATGTGCTTGATAAAAGCACCTGTGCCACCCTAATTGGTATACAATTAATTCATCCAGGTTCTAAAAATAGTACATGATTCTAGCAACTACATCTTAGGATTATTTGCAGCTTTTCCCCTAGGATATCAGGCCACACCCCCCAGATTTCCCTCATTTATGCTCTCATCTGGTGGCCCAGTCATCCCACTTGGCATTATGTTATAAAGGCATAAAAGGATAATGAGAGGATCTAGTGTTTTCTGTGGTTGCAGTGATGATAAAAATGCTGGTTTAGTCGTGTGTGTGTGTGTGTGTGTGTGTGTGTGTGTCCCCGTGTCCCCTCTCTGCATTCACCCACTCCCAAATGGCTTTATTGGTCTAGGAAAGAATGTTGTCATGATAGTTTTTAATCATAGCTTCAGGAAAGAAATCCTGTCACAAAATCAAATTAATGTGACATATTTTTACCTAGGGTAAGAACTGACAAAGAAAACCAGATTAGGAATTTGGGAGTGAAATCTTGATGTGTTTTGTTTAACCAGCCAGGTTTACTAAATATTTGTCTCATTCTTCAACTCAATCATTATCACCCACACTGACAATTTATCATTACTGGCCCACATGCTAAAATAGACAGAAAACTTAGATAGTAAATTAGAATTGATTGAGCTGTCTACCTTTGAGTTGACTTGTTTTAAAAACTAAAAAATTAAAGAGTAAATAAGTTAATTAAATTGTTAACCCACATATAATATTTGCACATCTATTAACTGTGTTTTTCTTCCATAAGAATTGTGAAAGAGAAAAATGAATATGTGGTCCTCTCTAATAATTTCAAAACACTTCATAAGAAAGAAAAGAAAGCCACCATCATTATGACTATTTTTGGAGTCCACTTTCCCAAATATTCCTGTTTTCCTACCATTTGAGTCCAGCTATTTGATTTCACATCACAAAGAGGCAAGAGCTGTTTGCCTCTCATATCTCAAAGCTGCCCTAAATCCAGTGTTGATAGGTTTATTTTTTTAAGTGGGATCTTGAAGATTTTTTTTCTCCTTTTCTTAAAGAAGACACATCTGTTACTTCAGCAAGAGAGAAATTTTAATGAGTATACTGATAATTTATGTGAGTCTTTCTGAACTTTGGCGTCACTTTACAAACACATCATTTAATTAGCAACTACCATATTTCACCTAGCTGAGACTGCCTTTAGGTGGGAGGGAGCTTTGTAGAAAAACACACTGCTATAATATAGATTTTGTATACTTCTCTTTTATCCCAAATGCAAACATTGTGTGTTTTTACTATTGAAATACCTTTAAAAAAAACCTGTTTCATTGTTGTCACTAGAGTATTCATGTTAAAGAGGAACTCCACAAATGTAATGAATATTCAAATACTGAATCATCTATATGAGACATGTCCACATGTCTCAAGTCCTTAGAGATTACAGAAAATGAGCAAACATCTATAATGACACTATAAAATAAGAAAATGTGCCTAATTGGGTCAGGAATTATAAAGGATTGTACAAAAAGAGAGAGAAAAGAGGAAAAGATCTGATGGAAGGAGGAAACTATAGCCCCAAACGCATGTTGGATAAGACACTAAACAAGATGTCTCACCAGTGCTCTGGGACACAGATGCTGGACACAGGAATCAGGACGGGGCTCTGAGGCACTGCTGTAGCGACTGCCAAGAAGGTGAGCCCCTCAATACACCTACTTCCAAAGGGAGGCTTTTCTGCTCCCAGGAACAAGCAATGAATGTGGACAGTTGGAATGGAGAAGCAGGGCAATTCAGGTGACTGGAAATGTCAAGGAGAATGGAGGCCTCTCATTGTAGTCCCCCCTAAAGGTCCATCTGCCCCAATCTGTGGCCATTTTTACACCAAAATGAAAAAAAATAATAGCAGATAGAAGTATAAGCAAATGATCTAAAATGAACAAATCTTAGGAAAATCACCTCCATTTAAAAAATCATCAAACTGAAGAACTAAGGTTTGAGAAAATAGAAGTAGCAGAATAAACAAATGGAGATTTTATAAGAAGCATAATTAATATCCTCAAAGGGATAGGAGAGCATACTGCATTTGAGGAATTAAAACAGATTTTATGAGGAAAAAATAGAGATGTGAGAAATGAAAGGATATGATTGTTAAAACAAATTTAATGGATTTTCTTCTCCACTGAATATCAGCATAGGCATAGCTGAAGAACAAATTAATGAGCTATAAACTTGAGTCTTGAAATTTATCCAAAATTATGGTCACTGGATATAAGAAAAAAAGATGTAAAGTATAGGAGAGAAATTGGCTCTTCTGATGTTAGAAAAATAGGAATTCCTGAAAGAAAGGTCAGAGAGAATAGATGGAATGTAATATTCAAAGATATTATTGAAGTTGCCAAGATTGAAAAAAGAATAAAGAAAAGGCATAGTTCCTGTGAATGAAATGTTTAGCAAGATAAATGGGAAAATGGCCAGTCCTATAGCACCAGGAAGAAACTTGAGAACACTGATGCAGAAACCCAAAAAGCTTCTAAATGAGCTTCATCATACTTTTCTTGGTAGCACTAAGCTCAAGTTTAAAAAAATGAAGAAGTTATCTAGTTCTGAAAAAATTATTCAGAACATAAAATTCTTCTCCAATTATCATACAAGTAATTAGGAAAAAACAAAAATCTTTTCACTGATATATATATATATATATATATATATATATATATATATACATACATACATACACACACACACATACATACCTCATGGTGACCGTGTTTTTTGTAAATAACCAAAAAACCTACAGTAGAAACACAGAAAATAAAGAGAATAACCCTGAAATAACATAACACTGAAAAAAACCCATCAAACCACAAAAGAAGAGACCAACAGAAGAATAAAGCAACAGAAAAGAACTATTAAAACAACCAGAAAACAAATAACAGAATGACAATAATAAGTACATACCTATCAATAATTACTTTAAGTGCAAATGGACTAAATGCTCCAGTCCAAAGACATACAGTGGCTGAGTGGATAAAAAAATAATAATAATAACACGTTTTATATGCTGCCTAAAAGAGACTTTGGATACAGAGACACACACAGACTGAAAGTGAAGGGATAGAAAAAGATATTCTTATGTACTCAATATAGCAGCACCTAAATATATAGAGCAAAATATTAACAGACATAACGGGAATAATTGGCAGCAATACAATAAAAGTAGGAGACTCTAACACCCCACTTACCTCAATGTCATTCAGACAGAAAATCAATAGAAAGCATTGGCCTTAAACAACACATTAGACCAGATCGACTGAATGGATACACATAGAACATTTTATCCAAAAACTGAAGAATACACACTTTTTTCAGGTACACATGGGACATTCACCAGGATGGATCATATGTTAGTCCACAAAACAAGTTTCAGTAAATTCAAGAAGACTGAAATCATATCAAGCATCTTTTCTAACCATAAAAATATGAAACTTGAAATCAACTACATGAACAAAACAGGAAAAAACATAAACACAGCAAGACTAAGTAGTTACTAAACAACCAATGGGTCAATGAAGGAAAGAGAACATCAAAAAATACTTTGAAACAAATGAAAATGGAAATACAACTTTTCAAAATCTATGTGATACATCAAAAGCAGTTCTAAGAAGGAAGTTCATAGTGATACAGCCTACCTCAAGGAACAAAAAGAATTCCAAATAAGTAATCTAACTTTATACCTAAAGAACTAGAAAAGGAAGAAGAAAGCCCAAAATTAGTTAAAAAAAAAGAAAATAATAGAGTAGAAATAAATGAAATAGAGACACACACACCCCAAAAAAACATATAAAAGATCAATGCAACTAAAAGCTAGTTCTTTGAAGATAAAACCAATAAACTTCTAGCCAGAATCATCAAGAAAAAGAGAAGACCCAAATAAATAAAATTGGAAATGAGAGAGAAGTTATAACTGACATCACAGAAATCAACTACTATGGACAGTTATATACCAATAATTTGGAAAGCCTAGAAGAAATGGATATTTTCCTAGAAACACAGTCTTCTAAGAGTGAATGACAAATAGAAAATCTAAATAGACCAATTATAAGTAATGAAATTGAATTAATAATTTTTAAAAACTCTCAGCAAATAAAAGTCCAGAACCAGACAGCTTCACAGGTAAGTTCTATCAAACATTTAAAGAATAGTACCAATCATTTTTGAATTACTCCAAAATACTGAAGAAGAAGGAACACTTCCAAATTCATTTTATAGCCCAGCATTACCCTGATACCAAAACCAGATGGAGAAGACCACACACACACACACACACACACACACACACACACACACAAGATAGTTACAGGCCATTATCCCTAAGGATCATAGATGCAAGAATCCTCAAAAAAAATTAGCAAACCAAATTCAACAACACTAACATGATCATACACCATGATCAAAGTAAGATTAATTCCACAATTGCAAAGATGGTTCAACATCCACAAATCTATTAACATGATACATAACATTAACAAAACCAAGAATAAGAATCATAAATTCATCTTAATAGATGCAGGAAAAACATCTGACAAAATTCAACATTAATTTATAATAAAAACAAAGTGTGTATAGAGAGAACATACCTCAATATTATAAAGGCCATAAATGACAAACCCACAGCTAAAAATCATACTCAAGTTGAAAAGCTGAAAGCTTTTCTTCTAAGATTGTGAACAAGACAAGTATATCAGCTCTCACCTCTTTTCATGAAACAAAGTATTTGAAATCCTAGCCACACCAATTAGGCAAGGAAAAGAAATAAAAGACATCCAAATTAGAAAGGAAGATGTAAAACTGTTATTGTTTGCATGTGACATGATAGTTTATAGAGAGAGAACCCTAAAAACTCCACCAAACACTGTTAGAACTAATAAGTTAATTTAGTCAAGTTGCAGGATATGAAATCAACATTCAGAAATCTGTAGCATTTCTGTACTATACACTAATAACAAGCTGTCAGAAAAAGAAATTAAGAAAACAATCCCATTTACAATTTCATCAAAAAGAATAAAATATCTGGGA
The DNA here is from genome assembly GCF_018350175.1 of Felis catus. NCBI lineage: Eukaryota > Metazoa > Chordata > Mammalia > Carnivora > Felidae > Felis > Felis catus. The sequence goes on from NC_058369.1 coordinate 81,124,413, forward strand.
ATAAATTTAACCAAGGAGGTATAAGGCCTACTCTGAAAACTATAAGACATTGATGAAAGAAATTGAAGAAGACACAAACAAATGGAAAGGTACATATCATGTTCATAGATTGGAAGAAAAATCTTACTGAAATGTATATATTATCCAATCTACAGATTCAATGCAATCCTCTTCAGAATACCTATGGCATTTTCCACAGAAATAGAATAAAAATCTTAAAATTTTTATTTTAAAAAAGACCCCAAATAAATAAAAGCAACCTTGAGAAAGAAGAACAAAGTTGTAAGTTTTTCACTCCCTAATTTCAAAGTATACTACAAGCTATAGTGATCAAAACAGTATAGTACTGGCATAAAAATAGGTAGATGCATAGATCAATGCAGTAGAATAAAGGGCCTAGAAATAAACCCACAATTATATGGCCAATTAATCTATGACAAAGGAGTAAAAATATGCAATGGAAAAAAGACTGTTCAATTAATGATGTTGAGAAAACTGGACAGCTACATGCAAAAGAATGAAACTGGACCACTTTCTTATACCATGTACAAAAATAAAGTCAAAATGGATTAAAGACTTGAATGTAAGTTTGAAATCATAAAGTTCCTAGAAGAAAACATAAGCATTAAGGTCTTTGACATTCGTCTTAGCAGTATTTTTTGACCAGTCTCCTTTGGCAAGGGCAACAAAGGCTAAAATAAACAGATGGAATTACATCAAACTAAAAGTTCTTGCACAGCAAAGGAAGCCATCAACAAAACAAAAAGGCCACCTGCTGAATGGTTGAAGATATTTCCAAATTATATATCCAGTAAGAGGTTAATATCCAAAATATATAAAGAACCTATGCAATTCAATATCAAAAAAACCCAGGCAACTCAATAATTATTAAAGTTGGATATTATATACATGGGATTTTGCTGTTACTTTTCTTTCTACATTTGCATGTAATGTACATGATAGAGAATAGAGTCAATAATATAATAACTTTGTACTGAGACATATGGTAACTAGACTAATCATGGGGGTATTTTCATGATACATAAAAATATTAAATCACCATGATCTCTACCTGAAGCTAATAGGATATTCTATGTCGATTATACTTATATTAAAGAAACAAAAACCTTTTCAGACACAAGGGTTCAGAAAGTTTACTACCCCCTGAATCCTCTCTGAAAGAACTACTAGAAGATATATTCCTGGAAATTAATCCAAGAAAAATAGGATAGATTCAAGAAAGAGTTTTGATCAAGGAAAAAAAATTAAAGCTTGTAGCTCAGTCTGAATAAGTATTGATTATTCAAAAGTTTTAACAAAAATTTGGAATTAAAGTCCAGATGACCTCAACTTGAGGGGTACAGAGGGAGACTGACAAGAAGAGAAGGAGAATAAGGAAGTAAAATACTGCCAAAGTTCCTAACTTGCTTGGAGTGAGGATACAGATCTGGGATAACTCTTTTTTTTTCTAAGTTTATGTATTTATTTTGAGAGAGAGACCAAGAGAGAGCATGCAGGGGAGTGGCAGAGGGAGAGGGAGTGAGAGAGAGAATCCCACCTGGCTCCATGCAGTTAGTGCGGAGCCTGATGCAGGCTTGAACCCACACACTGTGAGATTACAACCTGAGCTGGAACCAGGAGTCGGAAGCTTAACCGACTGAGCCAGCGAGGCGTCCCTGGGAAACTCTTAATGTTAATAATAATAATAAAGTTAATAGAAAACTTTACATGTAAATACGTGTGTTGAAAAATTAGATTAGCCAAATATAGGCCATAAAACTTCTAAAGCATCAGTGTAACTTAGGACACAGGGAGACTTAGTCTCATACATGCCAGGAAAGTAACAAAGAAAACAAAAAAAGAGTAAATAGAAAACAGAAAGCAATGTGTAAGGAATCAATCTAAACTTATCAGTAACCCAATAAATTTGACTTATATTGATTTATTAAATGAGATTTTCAAAGTAAGTTTTTAACAATAAGATATATATTTGCAATAACACAAGAAATTGAAAATCAAGGTACAGAAATAAATATACCAGGCAAATGCCACGAAAGAAGAGGAATATTAAAATCAGATATTTGAATCAGATGAAATAAAATTCAAATTTAAGCTTAAAGGGCTAAAAGGGGACATTTTATGCAACAATATATACGGAACACTTGACACAATGTATCACACATAATAAGCAATCAAAAAACTTAAAAATTAGTTGTTATTCCACCTATACTTGGTGTTGGGATATGAGGGAAGTGGTGCTCAAAGAAAATTATACTCGAGGTAATTAATGAGATGTAGAAGAAACACAAAGTTGAAGAGGCCAATGAAACCTAAATTAGATTTTCTAAATAAACCAGTGAGTGTCATTAAGAAAAAAGACCATATTAGTTTAAATGATAATTGGATATATTTTAAAAGCATGGAAGTGCTGGGGAAGCGGCAAGATGGCGGCGTAGGAGGACGCTGGGCTCACCGCGCGTCCTGCTGATCACTTAGATTCCACCTACACCTGCCTAAATAACCCAGAAAACCGCCAGAGGATTAGCAGAACGGAGTCGCCGGAGCCAAACGCAGACGAGAGGCCCACGGAAGAGGGTAGGAAGGGCAGCGAGGCGGTGCGCGCTCCACGGACTGGCGGGAGGGAACCGGGGCGGAGGGGCGGCTCGCCGGCCAAGCAGAGCCCCTGAGTCTGGCTGGCAAAAGCGGAGGGGCCTGACGGAATGTGTTCCGACAACAAGCTCGACTTAGCGTCTGGAGGGTCATAAGTTAACAGCTCTGCTCGGAAAGTGGGAAGGCTGGAGGACAAAGGGAGGGAGAGCTGCTGAGCCCCCAGACAACAGAGCTCAGTTTGGTGGGGAACAAAGGCGCTCGCCAGCGCCATCTCCCCCGCCCATCCCCCAGCCAAAATCCCAAAGAGAACCAGTTCCTGCCAGGAAACTTGCTCGCTCCGCGCAAACACCCAACTCTGTGCTTCTGCGGAGCCAAACCCCCGGCAGCGGATCTGACTCCCTCCCGCTGCCACAGGGCCCCTCGTGAAGAGGATCACCTAAGGAGAAGCGATCTAAGCCTGCCCCTCCTGCCCCCGTGCACCTTGCCTACCCACCCCAGCTAATATGCCAGATCCCCAGCATCACAAGCCTGGCAGTGTGCAAGTAGCCCAGACGGGCCACACCACCCCACAGTGAATCCCACCCCTAGGAGAGGGGAAGAGAAGGCACACACCAGTCTGCCTGTGGCCCCAGCGGTGGGCTGGGGGCAGACATCAGGTCTGACTGCGGCCCCGCCCACCGACTCCAGTTATACACCACAGCACAGGGGAAGTGCCCTGCAGGTCCTCACCATGCCAGGGACTATCCAAAATGACCAAGCGGAAGAATTCCCCTCAGAAGAATCTCCAGGAAATAACAACAGCTAATGAGCTGATCAAAAAGGATTTAAATAATATAACAGAAAGTGAATTTAGAATAATAGTCATAAAATTAATCGCTGGGCTTGAAAAGAGTATACAGGACAGCAGAGAATCTCTTGCTACAGAGATCAAGGGACTAAGGAACAGTCAGGAGGAGCTGAAAAACACTTTAAACGAAATGCATAACAAAATGGAAACCACCACAGCTAGGCTTGAAGAGGCAGAGGACAGAATAGGTGAACTAGAAGATAAAGTTATGGAAAAAGAAGAAGCTGAGAAAAAGAGAGATAAAAAAATCCAGGAGTATGAGGGGAAAATTAGAGAACTAAGTGATACACTAAAAAGAAATAATATACGCATAATTGGTATCCCAGAGGAGGAAGAGAGAGGGAACGGTGCTGAAGGGGTACTTGAAGAAATCATAGCTGAGAACTTCCCTGAACTGGGGAAGGAAAAAGGCACTGAAATCCAAGAGGCACAGAGAACTCCCTTCAGACGTAACTTGAATCGATCTTCTGCACGACATATCATAGTGAAACTGGCAAAATACAAGGATAAAGAGAAAATTCTGAAAGCAGCAAGGGGTAAACGTGCCCTCACATATAAAGGGAGACCTATAAGACTCGTGACTGATCTCTCTTTTGAAACTTGGCAGGCCAGAAAGAATTGGCACGAGATTTTCAGGGTGCTAGACAGAAAAAATATGCAGCCGAGAATCCTTTATCCAGCAAGTCTGTCATTTAGAATAGAAGGAGAGATAAAGGTCTTCCCAAACAAACAAAAACTGAAGGAATTTGTCACCACTAAACCAGCCCTACAAGAGATCCTAAGGGGGACCCTGTGAGACAAAGTCCCAGAGACATCACTACAAGCATAAAACATACAGACATCACAATGACTCTAAACCCGTATCTTTCTATAATAACACTGAATGTAAATGGATTAAATGCGCCAACCAAAAGACATAGGGTATCAGAATGGATAAAAAAACAAGACCCATCTATTTGCTGTCTACAAGAGACTCATTTTAGACCTGAGGACACCTTTAGATTGAGAGTGAGGGGATGGAGACTATTTATCATGCGACTGGAAGCCAAAAGAAAGCTGGAGTAGCCATACTTATATCAGACAAACTAGACTTTAAATTAAAGGCTGTAACAAGAGATGAAGAAGGACAGTATATAATAGTTACAGGGTCTATCCATCAGGAAGAGCTAACAATTATAAATGTCTATGCGCCGAATACCAGAGCCCCCAAATATATAAAACAATTCCTCACAAACATAAGCAACCTTATTGATAAGAATGTGGTAATTGCAGGGGACTTTAACACCCCACTTACAGAAATGGACAGATCATCTAGACACATGGTCAATAAAGAAACAAGGGCCCTGAATGAGACATTGGATCAGATGGACTTGACAGATATATTTAGAACTCTGCATCCCAAAGCAACAGAATATACTTTCTTCTCGAGTGCACATGGAACATTCTCCAAGATAGATCATATACTGGGTCACAAAACAGCCCTTCATAAGTTTACAAGAATTGAAATTATACCTTGCATACTTTCAGACCACAATGCTATGAAGCTTGAAATCAACCACAGAAAAAAGTCTGGAAAACCTCCAAAGGCATGGAGGTTAAAGAACACCCTACTAACGAATGAGTGGGTCAACCAGGCAATTAGAGAAGAAATTAAAAAATATATGGAAACAAACGAAAATGAAAATACAACAATCCAAATGCTTTGGGACGCAGCGAAGGCAGTCCTGAGAGGAAAATACATTGCAATCCAGGCCTATCTCAAGTAACAAGAAAAATCCCAAATAGAAAATCTAACAGCACACCTAAAAGAACTAGAAGCAGAACAGCAAAGGCAGCCTAAACCCAGCAGAAGAAGAGAAATAATAAAGATCAGAGCAGAAATAAACAATATAGAATCTAAAAAAACTGTAGAGCAGATCAACAAAACCAAGAGTTGGTTTTTTGAAAAAATAAACAAAATTGACAAACCTCTAGCCAGGCTTCTCAAAAAGAAAAGGGAGATGACCCAAATAGATAAAATCATGAATGAAAATGGAATTATTACAACCAATCCCTCAGAGATACAAACAATTATCAGGGAATACTATGAAAAATTATATGCCAACAAATTGGACAACCTGGAAGAAATGGACAAATTCCTGAACACCCACACTCTTCCAAAACTCAACCAGGAGGAAATAGAAAGCTTGAACAGACCCATAACCAGCGAAGAAATTGAATCGGTTATCAAAAATCTCCCAACAAATAAGAGTCCAGGACCAGATGGCTTCCCAGGGGAGTTCTACCAGACGTTTAAAGCAGAGATAATACCTATCCTTCTCAAGCTATTCCAAGAAATAGAAAGGGAAGGAAAACTTCCAGACTCATTCTATGAAGCCAGTATTACTTTGATTCCTAAACCAGAGACCCAGTAAAAAAAGAGAACTACAGGCCAATATCCCTGATGAATATGGATGCAAAAATTCTCAATAAGATACTAGCAAATCGAATTCAACGGCATATAAAAAGAATTATTCACCATGATCAAGTGGGATTCATTGCTGGGATGCAGGGCTGGTTCAACATTCGCAAATCAATCAACGTGATACATCACATTAACAAAAAAAAAGAGAAGAACCATATGATCCTGTCAATCGATGCAGAAAAGGCCTTTGACAAAATCCAGCACCCTTTCTTAATAAAAACCCTTGAGAAAGTCGGGATAGAAGGAACATACTTAAAGATCATAAAAGCCATTTATGAAAAGCCCACAGCTAACATCATCCTCAACAGGGAAAAACTGAGAGCTTTCTCCCTGAGATCAGGAACACGACAGGGATGCCCACTCTCGCCGCTGCTGTTTAACATAGTGCTGGAAGTTCTAGCATCAGCAATCAGACAACAAAAGGAAATCAAAGGCATCAAAATTGGCAAAGATGCAGTCAAGCTTTCGCTTTTTGCAGATGACATGATATTATACATGGAAAATCCAATAGACTCCACCAAAAGTCTGCTAGAACTGATACAGGAATTCAGCAAAGTTGCAGGATACAAAATCAATGTACAGAAATCAGTTGCATTCTTATACACTAACAATGAAGCAACAGAAAGACAAATAAAGAAACGGATCCCATTCACAGTTGCACCAAGAAGCATAAAATACCTAGGAATAAATCTAACCAAAGATGTAAAGGATCTGTATTCTGAAAACTATAGAAAGATTATGAAGGAAATTGAAGAAGATTTAAAGAAATGGAAAGACATTCCCTGCTCATGGATTGGAAAAATAAATATTGTCAAAATGTCAATACTACCCAAAGCTATCTACACATTCAATGCAATCCCAATCAAAATTGCACCAGCATTCTTCTCGAAACTAGAACAAGCAATCCTAAAATTCATACGGAACCACAAAAGGCCCTGAATAGCCAAAGGAATTTTGAAGAAGAAGACCAAAGCAGGAGGCATCACAATCCCAGACTTTAGCCTCTACTACAAAGCTGTCATCATCAAGACAGCATGGTATTGGCACAAAAACAGACACATAGACCAATGGAACAGAATAGAAACCCCAGAACTAGACCCACAAACGTATGGCCAACTCATCTTTGACAAAGCAGGAAAGAACATCCAATGGAAAAAAGACAGCCTCTTTAACAAATGGTTCTGGGAGAACTGGACAGCAACATGCAGAAGGTTGAAACTAGACCACTTTCTCACACCATTCACAAAAATAAACTCAAAATGGATAAAGGACCTAAATGTGAGACAGGAAACCATCAAAACCTTAGAGGAGAAAGCAGGAAAAGACCTCTCTGACCTCAGCCGTAGCAATCTCTTACTTGACACATCCCCAAAGGCAAGGGAATTAAAAGCAAAAGTGAATTACTGGGACCTTATGAAGATAAAAAGCTTCTGCTCAGCAAAGGAAACAACCAACAAAACTAAAAGGCAACCAACAGAATGGGAAAAGATATTCGCAAATGACATATCGGACAAAGGGCTAGTATCCAAAATCTATAAAGAGCTCACCAAACTCCACACCCGAAAAACAAATAACCCAGTGAAGAAATGGGCAGAAAACATGAATAGACACTTCTCTAAAGAAGACATCCGGATGGCCAACAGACACATGAAAAGATGTTCAGCGTCGCTCCTTATCAGGGAAATACAAATCAAAACCACACTCAGGTTCACCTCACGCCAGTCAGAGTGGCCAAAATGAACAAATCAGGAGACTATAGATGCTGGAGAGGATGTGGAGAAACGGGAACCCTCTTGCACTGTTGGTGGGAATGCAAATTGGTGCAGCCGCTCTGGAAAGCAGTGTGGAGGTTCCTCAGAAAATTAAAAATAGACCTACCCTATGACCCAGCAATAGCACTGCTAGGAATTTATCCAAGGGATACAGGAGTACTGATGCATAGGGCCACTTGTACCCCAATGTTCATAGCAGCACTCTCAACAATAGCCAAATTATGGAAAGAGCCTAAATGTCCATCAACTGATGAATGGATAAAGAAATTGTGGTTTATATACACAATGGAATATTACGTGGCAATGAGAAAAAATGAAATATGGCCTTTTGTAGCAACGTGGATGGAACTGGAGAGTGTGATGCTAAGTGAAATAAGCCATACAGAGAAAGACAGATACCATATGGTTTCACTCTTATGTGGATCCTGAGAAATTTAACAGGAACCCATGGGGGAGGGGAAGGAAAAAAAAAAAAAAAAGAGGTTAGAGTGGGAGAGAGCCAAAGCATAAGAGACTGTTAAAAACTGAGAACAAACTGAGGGTTGATGGGGGGTGGGAGGGAGGAGAGGGTGGGTGATGGGTATTGAGGAGGGCACCTTTTGGGATGAGCACTGAGTGTTGTATGGGAACCAATTTGTCAATAAATTTCATATAAAAAAAATAAAACCTGTATAATTAAAAAAAAATTTTTTTCTAAGTGTGAATAGGAAGACATAATAATAATTGGCATATTCAAATCCATAAAAGTAAAAATTTGCTTAAAAGTGGAATATAACAAAAACAAAATAAAAATAAAAATGTAAAAAAAAATAAAATAAAATAAGATAAAATAAAATAATAAACAACAAAAAAAAATAAAAGCATGGAAGTGCTAAAATGGATCTGAGTAATCTTGTTGCAAGCTGTTAAAAGACATCTATTACATCTTACTTATTCTGGTTTGCCTTTGGCCTGGTCTCTAACATTGCTTTCTGTTTAAGCAAATTGTTTTTATACTTTAAAAATATAAACAGGGGCACTTGGGTAGCTCAGTCAGTTGAGCATCGACCCTTGATTCCAGCTCAGGTCATGATCTCACGGTCCATGGGTTTGAGCCCCATCAGGCTCTGTGCTAATAGCTTGGGATTCTCTCTCTCCCTCTCTCTGCCCTTCCCCTGCTCACTCTCTATCTCTCTCTCTCTCTCTCAAAAATATATAAATAAACATTAAAATTTTTAAAAAATATAAATAGTAAAATTTCAAATAATTAAAAAGTAAGTGCTGTATTGTTCTGGAACTCCTTCATAGAAATTCTAAACCTTTAATTTTCAGGACATTTACACACCATCTTTGCTTTTGGTTTTTACCATCCTTGAGTAGGTTAGTAGCCCCCCTCCCCCGCCTCTAAACCAGCTGTCTGTGTGAGCATCCAGAATGTAGTGACTGGCTTCCCTTCCAAGACAGCATCTTCTTTATTGAGGTCACAGAGAAAACGAAAATGAAATCGGAATCGTTCCAAATTGATTTAATTTCCGACAGCTTGGTACAACGTTGGCCAGTGATTTCTCTGTGGAAGGTATCGAGGCGGCTCTTAACACTGAGATGTTTAGATGCTCACTTTTTCGACCTGTCTGTTCTCCACAACCCTTCCTCAGTAGTTCACCTGATAAACACTGGCCACAAGGCACTCCTGTGTATCTAGGAATTTCTGTGAAATAAGAGAACTCTGACACCCCAAGAAGCATGGCTTGGAGTTATCTGTACTCTAAACACATTCAGGAGCATTAGGTAATTGACAACTCCTCAGGCCTATAAAGTATGCTAAGTAGTAACTATGTATGAATATATTTTGATATTCAAAAATAGGAAAGTGATGGGGCACCTGGGTGGCTCAGTTGGTTGAGCATCTGACTCTTGGTTTGGGCTCAGGTCATGGTCTCACAGTTTGTGAGTTTGAGCCCTGTGTTGGTCTTTGTGCTGACAGCGTAGACCCCTCTCTCTCAAAAATAAATAAATAAACTTAAAAAAAATAGAAAAATGACTAAATATAGTTTGTTTTGGCATATACATAATAAAATATTGTGTGGCTTATTTATAATGAATTAATAATAGCCTGGAAAATGTGTACATTACTAATGTAAGTGAAAAAAGGCTGAGTACAAAACTATGTATGTAATATTACAACTATTTGGAAATATACATCTAAAAATATTAGAAATAAAGATACTAAAATATTAATTGTGCTTGTCTCTAGGATAGTGTAGTTATGGGTGATTTTTTTGGCGCTCTTCTTATTTTCCAATTTTTCAGTAATGAGAATACTGGTATCATAATAGAAAACAAATAAAATGTCTTTTTTTAATCTTCAAAAAATATTTCCAACTGTATTTATGTGGGTGTCTTCTCCCAGGCCACAGATATCACTTTTGTAGAGTCTTCCTCTAATTATTATTTTATTTTGAGAGAAAGTGTGAGTTGCAGAGGGGCAGAGAGAAAGGGAGAGAGAAAGAATACCAAGCAGGCTCCACACTATCAGTGCAGAACCCAACATGGGGATCAAGCCCATGAACCATGAGATCATGACCTGAGCCAAAGTCGGACACTTAACCGACTGAGCCACCCAGGCACCCTGAGTCTTCCTCTAATTAAAAATTAAAAGCAGAGGTGCCTGGGTGGCTCGGTCAGTTAAGTATCCGACTTCAGCTCAGGTCATGATCTCACAGTTTGTGAGTTCGAGCCCCACGTTGGGCTCTGTGCTGACAGCTCAGAGCCTGGAGCCTGCTTCGGATTCTGTGTCTCCCTCTCTCTCTACCCCTCCCCCGCTCATTCTCTGTCTATGTCTCTCTCTGTCAAAAATTAATAAACATAAAAAAAATTAAAAGCAACTAGTGGCAAATACTGCACATGATGGAATACCTAGAATTCCAGTATACCAGCAAGACATAGAAGAGATGCTTGGAGGACAAATTTGCTTTCTCATATTTAATTTTGCTGACTTTTTCTAAAGTCAGAGAGAGAGAGCAGTCTTTAAACTACTAACCTACTTCCAGTTCCCTCCAACTTCCATTGCTTTTCTACTGCCATTCATACCCTATTAAGATAACTGTTTTAGGGGCGCCTGGGTGGCGCAGTCGGTTAAGCATCCGACTTCAGCCAGGTCACGATCTCGCGGTCCGTGAGTTCGAGCCCCGCGTCGGGCTCTGGGCTGATGGCTCAGAGCCTGGAGCCTGTTTCCGATTCTGTGTCTCCCTCTCTCTCTGCCCCTCCCCCGTTCATGCTCTGTCTCTCTCTGTCCCAAAAATAAATAAACGTTGAAAAAAAAAAAAAGATAACTGTTTTATAAAGTTGCTCTGAAGAAGCTCTTTCAAGATATATATTATTTAAAAAAACAGCTTGTCTAAGATTATAGAAAAAATTGAGCACAGACAATGGTTTTCTGAAGTCAGCCATGGCTTAGTCTCTGATAGATGATCTACTATAAAGAAACTAAAATGTGAAGTATTATGTGTTTCAGTGGCATTGCTTGGTAAGTGGATCACACCTACAGCTGACTCAAAATGTCTTTCTTAAAATTGAATGTTATCCAGTGGTGGGTGGGGGGAGGAACAAGAAAAGGCAATATAAACTCAGTTAAGCAATTTTATATTGGCTACCTTGTTCCAGAGAAATAGTAGCAAAAATATCTTACATATAACCATTGAACATCAAACCTGTGTATAGACCAACAAGAACAATCTCCATTATGACCCCTTCAGTGTAAGTTGGTGCTTTTATTAAAAATTGGCTTTAAAATTGTTTAGATTTCTAGGGGCACCTGGGTGGCGCAGTATGTTAAGCGTCCAACTCTTGATTTTAGCTCAAGTCATGATCTCATGGTTAGTGAGTTCAAGCCCTACATTGGGCTCTGTGCTGTGTCAGCACAGATTGTCTCTCTCCCTCTCTCTCTCTGCCACCTTCTCTCTCTCTCTCTCCCCCCCCTCAGAAATAAATAAATAAATATTTAAAAAATAATAAAATAAAATAATTGAGAATTCTTCAGAATAATTTGAGCATCTTCTTGTATTTTCTTTTGTTTTTTTTTATTTTTTTACAGTTATTTTTAATATAATTTATTGTCAAATTGGTTTCCATGTAACACCCAGTGCTCATCCCAACAAGTGCCTTCCTCAATGCCCATCACCCACTTTCCCCTCTCCCCCACCTCCCCATCAACTCTTAGTTTGTTCTCAGTATTTAAGAGACTCTTATGGTTTGCCCCCCCCCCTTAACTTTTCCGCCTTCCCTTCCCCCATGGTCTTCTGTTGAGAAATTTTTGTTTGTTTTTAAACTATTAAATTGTTTATTTCTCAAACTACAACTCTTCACTATTATAGTAAATTCCATATTTCAGCACTTCACTAGAAACTTCATGGGATAAAATGACCATTGATTGAATTCTGGGACTATAAAAGGAAAGGATGCCTCCTTTTAAAAACACATTAGGGGAGCATCATCTTATATTTTCTAAAAATTCCTCCCTCTTTCCTACCCAGAAGAATTATGTTCCCTCTAACTTAGAATACGTTTCACAAAAATGCTTACAAAGCTAAAGAAGGATTTTATTTAAGCTTATAATTCAAGATAAGCAGACTGAAGATAGGTTGGCAGTCTGAGTTAATATTGTATGGAGTGGATCTTGTTTTTTCTTAAGCATGTTCATTGTTATTAAAGCAAAACCCACTTGACCATTTAGATAAAATAATAAAGCAAGGGGCCCAGGATATTATAGACAAAAATCATAAACAGTACCAAAGACTCATAGATAAAGTACAATTTTTCTTGCAGCTAAGTATCCCCTTGCTTAAAGATTAAGTAGTAACACTTGCATATTGTACTGCAACTCTGTCCAGGACTGTTTCTCTGCTAATTATCATATGAAAAAATAAAAATACTCATTATAATTTAGAAATTCATTTGTATTGCCTCTTTGCCTTACTTTAAAACAAAGATAGCACCACGTTTTACAGGGGGGAGAAAAGGAAACTAACACTTATTGAGACTCTGTCATGTCCCAGGCAATACATTCTTTTCTCTAAACATCCTCCAGCCTAGGTTATATTTCTGTCTTATTGGTGAGAAAGCTGAGTGCTTTCACCCATTCTGAAGACAATATTCTTTATTAATGTTATTCCAACAAGAGTGTAAATCAACGTAATGCATGTAATAAAAACCTAAAACAAAATTGAATTTGAGTGAAATACAGGGGAACCAATCGAAGAAAAGAATATTTGAAATGCAGTGCATGCAGGGAAGCTGTCAAATAGAGCTCATCCTTTACCTTCACCTAAGCTGTCATGGTAGAGGGAAAAACCTACATGCGAAGGTTGAGAAGGCTTCAGTCGAAGTGCACACCTTGCTAGACCTCTCAGAGCTCATACTCAAGATAAACCTCATGAATATAAATGAATGTGGAAGGGTCTTTACCCTTCTATGGCACATCCCTTATTAAATAATAGAGAATTTATCCCAAATAGAGACCTTATGAATATAATGAACTTATTTAACCTCAGAGAATTCGTAGAGATTAAAAAACCTTATGAATTTGGTAAATGTGGGATTTCTTGGCCAGTCTTTATTCTATATCTTAGCTTAAACCTAAAGTCGCCAACTTTAGGTGATCTAATATATTCTGGAAAATATAATAAAACAAATCTTCATAGGTAATGTGAAATGTTTTATTACCTTTAGAGTCTTTTATGCCAATATTTATAAACAAAAAGATGTGTCTGATTAAATTATGGCTTCTATTGCCTGTGTTCATATTCTTACTATTTTTATCAACCTAGAATGAGATAATTTAAGTTTCCATTCTGAATTATAATACACATAAATTGAATGCCTTTCTTCTTTTTTTTGAAAATTATTTTTTTATTGCAAAGAAGATAGTTAAAGTAAAAATCAAAAGTTCTCCCATGCTAACCCCATTTCTCAGAGTTAAATGTACACACGTTTTTTCAGAAAATTTTCTGTGACCACACACACACACACACACACAAACACACACACACACACCACCTGACAGATCACATTTTGTATACTATATTACAACTTGGTTTTTTAAATTTTTTTTTCAACGTTTATTTATTTTTGGGACAGAGAGAGACAGAGCATGAATGGGGGAGGGGCAGAGAGAGAGGGAGACACAGAATCGGAAACAGGCTCCAGGCTCTGAGCCATCAGCCCAGAGCCCGACGCGGGGCTCGAACTCACGGACCGCGAGATCGTGACCTGGCTGAAGCCGGACGCTTAACCGACTGCGCCACCCAGGCGCCCCACAACTTGATTTTTTAAAAACTGACAACATTCTCGAATGTATCTTTTAATTAGTAAATATTAATCATTATTTCAAAAAAAAGATGTACCAGTTTATCTAATTGAACCCCTATTGATAGACAGTATTTTAATGAGATAGACAGTATTTTAATGAAAATTTTTGTATACTTGTTATTTTTGAAAAATAAATTTCTAGGGATGCCTGGGTGGCTCAGTGAGTTAAGCATCTGACTCTTGATCTTGACTGAGATCATGATCTCACAGTTCATGAGATGGAGCCCTGAGTCGGGCTCTGCTTGGGATTTTCTCTCTCTCTCTCTCTCTCTCTCTCTCTCTCTCTCTTTCTCTGCCCCTCCCCTGCTCTCTCTCTCTCTCTCTCGCGCTCTCTCTCTCTCTCAAAAATAAATAAATATTAAAAAAAGAAAGATAAATATCTAAAAGAGAAAAGGGAAACTAGAGAATCGGATACGTATGGGTACATATACGTACATGTATGTATGTAATTCTCATTTTGATAGTTAACTACCAAATTGCCCTTCAAAGAATAGATCTCATTCTTTTTTTAAGTTTATAAAGGAAATATTTTTTAATTTCAGCTTTCCTCAGGTATCACTGACAAAAAGTTGTGAGAAATGAAAGTGTGCATCGTGGTAATATGTGTATATGTTGTGAAAGAACTCCCTCCATCCAGTTAATTAACACATTCATCACCTAACATTTATCTTTTTTGTGTGAAAAGATTTAATTTCTACTCTCTCATATCGTTCTTAAAAATATTAAACTATGAGCTGATTAAAACATAATTAATTCTATTCTCAAAGCACTCCAACATAGGTGATAGAGAGGTTTCCAGCTAAGAAACTTCTTTAAATTATCTTTGCTTACAAAAATATTCCTCATTTTTTGACACAATAGTGGAAAGTCATACTTTAAAAACCTAAATTAAACATCATTGTGACCTTGCTATATCTAAGGAACAGACTTACCTTAAGGCATTTTATTGATTATTACACTTTTTTTTCTGTATTCCAACTTCAACTCACTCTATTATAAATAATAGATATGACTGTATTTATAATAATATAGGGTTCTTTTTTCTGAGTTAGTCATCAAAGCATAAATATAAATTGCTGTGTTGCAGAGGTGTCTCCCCTGTAGGCAGACGTTCCTTCAAATGCAGTTCACATACAACCACATTTACCTCAGGAAAACATAATTTAAACCATAGAAAAGTAACACTCCTTTTCAGGGAAATTGTCATGCCTTCAAAGATACTGCTAAAACTATACAACTCTTCAAATACCACTCCTGGCCTCAAAGATTTGGATATGTTATAATTTTACTTCATGTAATTATTAAGAAACGGCCGGGGACCATATCATTTTTGTAACTAGAAAAGACCCACAACTTTGCACCCTTACCAATCTGGACTCTGAAGTGCGGGGAGTGGAAGGCTTCCTCTGCGGTCCCTCAAGGGTACTTTGTCTCCAACTAAGCTTGACCCAGTATTTATACAAATTCATAAAAGAATGAGTTTGTGCTACAACAGGCTTCTACTGAATTTTTAATAAATGCAAGATAATTTATTCAAATCACTGACACTCTTACAAAATGATTTTTTAGATTTATCTCTGCTTCTTTCTCTTCAAAGCAGACTAAACTTACCATTTCACTTGATTATAAATATTTGGGTTTCTAAAGAAAATAACTTCACTTTTTATCTGCCAATAGAGTGGGAGAAATAAAGACTAATATAGAGTAAAATTAAATATATTGGACTTTAAAATAAAGATTGAAAAAAACATATAGTCTGAACATAATCTCACACAGCTCTGTCTGTGGTAGATGTCTTGAAAATAATTCATTTAGATTCATCTAGAAGAGTGACTCATTCACAACTGATAATGAGAAAAAGACTACTAATCTCATTTTTCACTTGAATAGAGAAGGTTCTTTGAGTCCATGACAATTCCATCTTTTCAATTCAATTTTTCACTTTAAAAATAAAGCCTAAAAGGAGTCATCATATGCATCATTTATAACCTTAACTTGCTTTGTGGATCAGTAGGCTGAGTGGTTTAATTGGGATAAATGGAGCAAGTAAAAGACCAATGAACCAGTGTGAAATTTTCTTGTATGAGTCAAGAGAGGTTCGTTGTTAATTTACAGTGGTCCAGCACTATTAAGAGCTGCTTCACAAAGTTATTTTTGAGTTTCTTGAATGATTAATATAACCTGTTTAAAAAAAATGGGTATTTCCTAAACATCTTGGTTCTAAATATATTATAAACTTAAAATGGTTCAATATAATCATCCTGACATAGTACAGTCTTTAGAATTGTAACTACTAAAATAACAGCAAACTGAGATACAGAAGATCTCAATTTTAGAGCTAAACAGCAGTTGGCCTTAGGCAAGCTGCTTACTTCTGTGTGTCCTAGTTTCCTCCATCCATGGGAAAGTGAGTTGTGTGAATAGCCATGTCCAGATTAGACATGACCAGAAATAAATACTAAGGAGAAATGAGTTTAAAAATATTAGATATTTTTATTCTCCTCTGTTTATCTGAATATATATATATATATTTTGACATGATTTAGTTTAACTCTTTTCTTTTTTGGAAAACTTGCTATACTCTTGCCACTTTTACCACTTCACATTCTATAACTAATTTTTAGTGTGCAAAATACAAATGCTTATAATTTTATGATACTGTTTTTTCTGGTTCCTTATTTCCTTACTTCAAATTTGACCCCCCATCTTGATTCTAAGTACCTTGAGAGTAAAGACTATCATGTAGTAGACGTACTATATGTAATACTGATTAAATGTATCCTTCTACAGAAAAATCATAATTGTGATGGTTTAAAAGTCTGTTCATTACTTAAGATCTGTTGTACCACATCTTTATTTCAGAATCACTAATTACTAAGTAAATGTTCCTCATTAAAAATAAAGTGTTATGCTCTATAAAGCTTTGACTTAGTATTCCAACTGTTAATGATTCTCATTTTTTTTAAAGGTGGGACATCTTGGGAGCTGTCATTGGTACAGAATGTGGAACAGTAGAATCAGGTTTATCAATGGTCTTCCTCAAAGATGGAGAAAGGAAATTATGCACCCCATATATGGACACCACCGGCTATGGGAACCTGAGGTTTTACTTTGTTATGGGTAGGTACATTTTGAACAGATTTTGTTGACCTAAGGCAGAATCCAGCCCAGCCCCTATTCCTGTGGAAGTAAGATTGTTGTCTAACAACATAAAATGAAATTCGTGAAATATGAGTTCTACTGGACGAGCAAAAGCTCACACCAGCTTCAGGCCAGCCCTGCTGGAACCATCCTATAAGAGAACTGGTCCTGGCATGCCTTAATAGGCCTGGAGATAAATGCCTTCACTCCACCTCTCCCTCAGTGGTCATAGCTGAAAAGACAAGGGGAGAGAAGCTGAGAACAAATTAACTCCTTGGACAAAGCCCCTGGCTTCCCCCAGAAACAATCATCAAAGCAAGTCATTTGTTTCCATGGATATATCATCATTGCTTAACTGGTTTTTTTTTTTTTCTTTTTTTGTGGGAAGCTAAGAAACAAGTTTATAATACTTTAATAATACTCTCAACTTTCTAATATGTGGCAAACACCCAGAGAAAGTGTTTACAAGTTGTTGTGTTTTTTCCTCCAGATTATTGTAGAACAAATAAGTGGGTAAACATTTAGAAAAACACCCAGGGAAGAATTAGTGCTTTGAAATGTGGGACCTCTCAAATGTATCATGTTAGTTACATATTCTCTTGCTGAATGTCCTTCCAGAAATGTGAGTAGGTGTCACATGCCTTCCTTGTTGATTGACTGGAAAAGCACAGGCAACACCTGGAAGTGAAAGAGGAAATAAACATTTACCACCTTTGAACTTACTTGCAAAGATGTCAGTTCATCAGGACAAACAGGCCCCCTGAGTCCAGGCTTCAGCACTGGCTGTTTATTTCTCTCATACATTCCTCGCTTCCCACAGCTCGGAGTGATATGGGAAACTGTAGATTATGTCATGCTCTGAAACACTGGCTGCTTGATGCTACTTCATTTTTAATGATGATCTGTTTGATAACAGGGAAGTTGTGGATATAAAATATGATAATGTCATCTTCATACATTAAGGATAGCCCCACCTTGTCTCTGAAATGGTTTGTATATTGAAAGACCCAGAGTTCATTTTCTTTACCTAATTAGAATTCAAAGTGGCTCTCATTTTATGAAGAGAGATTCCTGGGAAACCTTAACTCTCCCCTCAAAAAAGTTGTAATAAACATTCAGCATGTCAGTACTTCTAATTTTAAACATTTAACCTTTTCACCATTTTTCACATAATATATTTGAATTCTTGCTTTTTTTCATAGTAGATATGCTACATCAATCCAATTCAGTGCCTTTGTAAGACATCATCATGTTTGTATAAGTGCCTTTGTAGAAAAGATTTAGTCATCTTTAATTCTTTTGGAAACAAAGCAGATTATTAATGAAGCAATTAAAATAATATTGACAATGAGGAAAAAAACTCATCTGAATGAGCCTAAAATACATTATTCCAAATAAAAGCATCTCCATTTTATTTTAAAAATTAATGAATTGCGACTGAATATAGAGCACCAAGCTAGGATATGTGGGGAATACAATTGAGGGTAATAGTGGCACCTGAATCTCAGAGGTGCTGATCAATGAATGAATACATGCAAGTCCCTTAAAACAGTGCCCAACTGGGGTGCTTGGGTGGCTCAGTTGGTTAAGCGTTTGACTCTTGATTTAAGCTCAGATCATGATCTCAAGGTTCATGAGTTCAAGCCCCACATGGGGCTCAGTGTTAACAGCACAAAACCTTCTTGGGATTCTCTCTACCATTCCTTCCCCTCTACCTTTCAAAATGAATAAACTTTTAAAAATGGGTTAAAAAACATTGCTTAATGAAAATAGGTAAGACCAGTATACCTTTTTTATATATTTATAAAAATTACTTAGATCCCTTGCCCACAAGTAACATCTAAAAGTCAGAGATAGACAATTACCATATGATTTCACTCATACGTGGAATTTAAGACACAAACAAGCAAAGGAAAAAGAGACAAAGGAAGAAACAGACTCTTAATTACAGAGAACAAATTGATGGTTAACCAGAGGGGAGGTGAGTGGGCAGATGGGCTAAGTAGGTCATGGGGATTAAGGAGGGCACTTGTCATGATGAGCACCAGGTGTTGTACAGAAGTGTTGAATCACTATATTGTACACCTGAAACTAATTTATCACTATATGTTAACTACACTGAGATTTTAAATAAAATGTTTATTTTATTTATTTATTTTGAGAGAGAGAGTTAGAGAACATGAATAGGGGAGGGGCAGAGAGGGAGAGGGAGAATCCCAAGCAGGCTTTTTGCTGTCAGCACAGAGCCCAATGCAGGGCTCAGTACAAACCATGAATTTGTGGCCTGAGCTGAAACCAAGAGTCAGAACCTTAACCGACTGAGCCACCCAGGCGCTCCTGGAATTTAAATTTTTTTTTACAAAAAGAGAAAGAATGTAGGGGCGCCTGGGTAGCTCAGTTGGTTAAGTGTCCGACTTTCACTTAGGTCATGATCTTATGGTCCATGAGTTCGAGCCCCGGATCAGGCTCTGTGCTGATAGCTCGGAGCCTGGAGTCTACTTTGAAATCTGTGCCTTCCTCTCTTTCTGCCCCTCCCCCACTCACACTCTGTGTGTGTCTCTCTCTCTCAAAAATAAATACACATTAAAAACATTTTTTTAAAAAGAGAATGTAATGGGCTGTAATGAAATGAAGATGCTATGACAGTGCCAAGGACACTGTAGGTCACTTCAGCTGAGGGATATGAAGAGCAACATTTCATGAGGGAGATGGCATTTGAACTTGTCCTTGAAGAATGGACATAATTTAAACCTTAAGGGATATGAAACTAATAGAACACTGTTCATTATATTTGAATAAAAACTTTAAACACACAAAAAAATTATAACTTACACCTAAGGAATAGATGCAAAAGGAAGATGATAGTTCTCTCAAAAAATAGGGAAATTAGGGACATTTTATTTTATACAAAAGTCAGAATAAAAATTGTAATATAAAAAAATCTGTCCTTACACTTCTGCCATTATATGAATGGGATAGTTTAGAGTCATATTTAAAAATGAAGAGTTAGGGGCGCCTGGGTGGCGCAGTCGGTTAAGCGTCCGACTTCAGCCAGGTCACGATCTCGCGGTCTGGGAGTTCGAGCCCCGCGTCGGGCTCTGGGCTGACGGCTCAGAGCCTGGAGCCTGTTTCTGATTCTGTGTCTCCCTCTCTCTCTGCCCCTCCCCCGCTCATGCTCTGTCTCTCTCTGTCCCAAAAATAAATAAAAAACGTTGAAAAAAAAATTTAAAAAAAAAATAATAAAAAAAATAAAAATGAAGAGTTATGGGGCGCCTGGGTGGCTCAGTCGGTTAAGCCTCCGACTTCAGCTCAGGTCACGATCTCACGGTCCGTGAGTTTGAACCCCGCGTCGGGCTCTGGGCCGATGGCTCAGAGCCTGGAGCCTGCTTCAGATTCTGTGTCTCCCTCTCTCTCTGCCCCTCCCCCGTTCATGCTTTGTCTCTCTCTGTCTCAAAAATAAATAAACGTTAAAAATAATAATAATAATAAAATAAAAAATAAAAATAAAAATGAAGAGTTAAGAATATTTTTATTTTTTATTTTTATTTTTTTATTGATTCAAGTACCAATTTATTTTTTTCAATATATGAAGTTTATTGTCAAATTGGTTTCCATACAACACTCAATGCTCATCCCAAAAGGTGCCCTCCTCAATACCCATCACCCACCCACCCTCCCTCCCTCCCACCCCCCATCAACCGTCAGTTTGTTCTCAGTTGTTTTTTTTTTTTAATTTTTTTTTTCAACGTTTATTTATTTTTGCGACAGAGAGAGACAGAGCATGAACGGGGGAGGGGCAGAGAGAGAGGGAGACACAGAATCCGAAACAGGCTCCAGGCTCTGAGCCATCCGCCCAGAGCCCAACGCGGGGCTCGAACTCCCGGACCGCGAGATCGTGACCTGGCTGAAGTCGGACGCTCAACCGACTGCGCCACCCAGGCGCCCCAGTTTGTTCTCAGTTTTGAAGAGTCTCTTATGCTTTGGCTCTCTCCCACTCTAACCTCTTTTTTTTTTTTCCTTCCCCTCCCCCATGGGTTTCTGTTAAGTTTCTCAGGATCCACCTAAGAGTGAAAACATATGGTATCTGTCTTTCTCTGTATGGCTTATTTCACTTAGCATCACACTCTCCAGTTCCATCCATGTTGCTACAGAGGGCCATATTTCATTCTTTCTCATTGCCACGTAGTACTCCATTGTGTATATAAACCAAAATTTCTTTCTCCATTCATCAGTTGATGGACATTTAGGCTCTTTCCATAATTTGGCTATTATTGAGAGTGCTGCTGTAAACATTGGGGTACAAGTGTCCCTATGCATCAGTACTCCTGTATCCCTTGGGTAAATTCCTAGCAGTGCTACTGCTGGGTCATAGGGTAGGTCTATTTTTAATTTTCTGAGAAACCTCCACACTGTTTTCCAGAGTGGCTGCACCAGTTTGCATTCCCACCAACAGTGCAAGAGGGTTCCCATTTCTCCACATCCTCTCCAGCATCTACAGTCTCCTGATTTGTTCATTTTGGCCACTCTGACTGGCGTGAGGTGATACCTGAGTGTGGTTTTGATTTGTATTTCCCTGATGAGGAGCGACATTGAGCATCTTTTCATGTGCCTGTTGGCCATCCGGATGTCTTCTTTAAAGAAGTGTCTATTCATGTTTTCTGCCCATTTCTTCACTGGGTTATTTGTTTTTCGGGTGTGGAGTTTGGTGAGCTCTTTATAGATTTTGGATACTAGCCCTTTGTCCGATATGTCATTTGCGAATATCTTTTCCCATTCTGTTGGTTGCCTTTTAGTTTTGTTGGTTGTTTCCTTTGCTGTACAGAAGCTTTTCATCTTCATAAGGTCCCAGTAGTTCATTTTTGCTTTTAATTCCCTTGCCTTTGGGGATGTGTCGAGTAAGAAATTGCTATGGCTGAGGTCAGAGAGGTCTTTTCCTGCTTTCTCTTCTAGGGTTTTGATGGTTTCCTGTCTCACATTCAGGTCCTTTATCCATTTTGAGTTTATTTTTGTGAATGGTGTGAGAAAATGGTCTAGTTTCAATCTTCTGCATATTGCTGCCCAGTTCTCCCAGCACCATTTGTTAAAGAGACTGTCTTTTTCCATTGGATATTCTTTCCTTCTTTGTCAAATTAGTTGGCCATACGTTTGTGTGTCTAGTTCTGGGGTTTCTATTCTATTCCATTGGTCTATGTGTCTGTTTTTGTGCCAAAACCATGCTGTCTTGATGATTACAGCTTTGTGGTAGAGGCTAAAGTCTGGGATTGTGATGCCTCCTGCTTTGGTCACCTTCTTCAAAATTACTTTGGCTATTCAGGGCCTTTTGTGGTTCCGTATGAATTTTAGGATTGCTTGTACTAGTTTCGAGAAGAATGCTGGTGCAATTTTGATTGGGATTGCATTGAATGTGTAGATAGCTTTGGGTAGTATTGACATTTTGACAATATTTATTCTTCCAATCCATGAGCACGGAATGTCTTTCCATTTCTTTATATCTTCTTCAATTTCCTTCATAAGCTTTCTATAGTTTTCAGCATACAGATCTTTTACATCTTTGGTTAGATTTATTCCTAGGTATTTTATGCTTCTTGGTGCAATTGTGAATGGGATCCGTTTCTTTATTTGTCTTTCTGTTGTTTCATTATTAGTGTATAAGAATGCAACTGATTTCTGTACATTGATTTTGTATCCTGCAACTTTGCTGAATTCATGTATCAGTTCTAGCAGACTTCTGGTGGAGTCTATCAGATTTTTCATGTATAGTATCATGTCATCTGCAAAAAGTGAAAGCTTAACTTCAACTTTGCCAATTTTGATGCCTTTGATTTCCTTTTGTTGTCTGATTGCTGATGCTAGAACTTCCAACACTATGTTAAACAACAGCGGTGAGGTGGACATCCCTGTCGTGTTCCTGATCTCAGGGAAAAAGCTCTCAGTTTTTCCCCATTGAGGATGATGTGAGCTGTGGGCTTTTCATAAATGGCTTTTATGATCTTTAAGTATGTTCCTTCTATCCCGACTTTCTCAAGGGTTTTTATTAAGAAGGAGTGCTGACTTTTGTCAAATGCCTTTTCTGCATCGATTGACAGAATCATATGGTTCTTATCTTTTCTTTTATTAATGTGATGTATCACATTGATTGATTTGCGAATGTTGAACCAGCCCTGCATCCCAGGAATGAATCCCACTTGATCATGGTGAATAATTCTTTTTATATGCCGTTGAATTCGATTTGCTACTATCTTATTGGGAATCTTTACATCCATATTCATCAGGGATATTGGCCTGTAGTTCTCTTTTTTTACTGGGTCTCTGTCTGGTTTAGGAATCAAAGTAATTCCTGGCTTCATAGAATGAGTCTGGAAGTTTTCCTTCCCTTTCTATTTTTTGGAATAGCTTGAGAAGGATAGGTATTATCTCTGCTTTAAACGTCTGGTAGAACTCCCCTGGGAAGCCATCTGGTCCTGGACTCTTATTTGTTGGGAGATTTTTGATGACTGATTCAATTTCTTCGCTGGTTATGGGTCTGTTCAAGCTTTCTGTTTCCTCCTGATTGAGTTTTGGAAGAGTGTGGGTGTTTAGGAATTTGTCCATTTCTTCCAGGTTGTCCAGTTTGTTGGCATATAATTTTTCATAGTATTCCCTGATAATTGTTTGTATCTCTGAGGGATTGGTTGTAATAATTCCATTTTCATTCATGATTTTATCTATTTGGGTCATCTCCCTTTTCTTTTTAAGAAGCCTGGCTAGAGGTTTATCAATTTTATTTTTTCAAAAAACCAACTCTTGGTTTCGTTGATCTGCTCTACAGTGTTTTTAGATTCTATATTGTTTATTTCTGCTCTGATCTTTATTATTTCTCTTCTTCTGCTGGATTTAGGCTATCTTTGCTGTTCTGCTTCTGTTTCCTTTAGGTGTGCTGTTAGATTTTGTATTTGGGATTTTTCTTGTTTCTTGAGATAGGCCTGGATTGCAATGTATTTTCCTCTCAGGACTGCCTTCGCTGCATCCCAAAGTGTTTGGATTGTTGTATTTTCATTTTCGTTTGTTTCCATATATTTTTTAATTTCTTCTCTAATTGCCTGGTTGACCCACTCATTCGTTAGTAGGGTGTTCTTTAACCTCCATGCTTTTGGAGGTTTTCCAGACTTTTTCCTGTTGTTGATTTCAAGCTTCATAGCATTGTGGTCTGAAAGTATGCATGGTATGATCTCAATTCTTGTATACTTATGAAGGGCTGTTTTGTGACCCAGTATGTGATCTATCTTGGAGAATGTTCCATGTGCACTCGAGAAGAAAGTATATTCTGTTGCTTTGGGATGCAGAGTTCTAAATAGATCTGTCAAGTCCATCTGATCCAATGTATCATTCAGGGCCCTTGTTTCTTTATTGACCGTGTGTCTAGATGATCTATCCATTTCTGTAAATGGAGTGTTAAAGTCCCCTGCAATTACCACATTCTTATCAATAAGGTTGCTTATGTTTGTGAGTAATTGTTTTATATATTTGGGGACTCCCGTATTCGGCGCATAGACATTTATAATTGTTAGCTCTTCCTGATGGATAGACCCTGTGATTATTATATAATGTCCTTCTTCATCTCTTGTTACAGCCTTTAATTTAAAGTCTAGTTTCTCTGATATAAGTATGGCTACTCCAGCTTTCTTTTGACTTCCAGTGGCATGATAAATAGTTCTCCATCCCCTCACTCTCAATCTGAAAGTGTCCTCAGGTCTAAAATGAGTCTCTTGTAGACAGCATATAGATGGGTCTTGTTTTTTTATCCATTCTGATACCCTATGTCTTTTGGTTGGCACATTTAGTCCATTTACATTCAGTGTTATTATAGAAAGATATGGGTTTAAATTTTTTTTTTCAACATTTATTTATTTTTTTGGGACAGAGAGAGACAGAGCATGAACGGGGCAGGGGCAGAGAGAGAGGGAGACACAGAATCGGAAACAGGCTCCAGGCTCTGAGCCATCAGCCCAGAGCCCGACGCGGGGCTCGAACTCACGGACCGCGAGATTGTGACCTGGCTGAAGTCGGACGCTTAACCGACTGCGCCACCCAGGCGCCCCGGAAGATATGGGTTTAGAGTCATTGTGATGTCTGTAGGTTTCATGCTTGTAGCAATGTCTCTGGTACTTTGTCTCACAGGATCCCCCTTAGGATCTCTTGTAGGGCTGGTTTAGTGGTGACAAATTGCTTCAGTTTTTGTTTGTTTGGGAAGACCTTTATCTCTCCTTCTATTCTAAATGACAGACTTGATGTATAAAGGATTCTCGGCTGCATATTTTTTCTGTTCATCACATTGAAGATCTCCTGCCATTCCTTTCTGGCCTGCCAAGGTTCAGTAGAGAGATCGGTCATGAGTCTTATAGGTCTCCCTTTATATGTTAGAGCACATTTATCTCTAGCTGCTTTCAGAATTTTCTCTTTATCCTTGTATTTTGCCAGTTTCACTATGATATGTCGTGCAGAAAATCAAGTTATGTCTGAAGGGAGTTCTCTGTGCCTCTTGGATTTCAATGCCTTTTTCCTTCCCCAGATCCGGGAATTTCTCAGCTATTATTTCTTCAAGTACACCTTTCAGCACCTTTCCCTCTCTCTTCCTCCTCTGGAATACCAATTATGTGTATACTATTTCTCTTTAGTGCATCACTTAGTTCTCTAATTTTCCCCTCATACTCCTGGATTTTTTTATCTCTCTTTTTCTCAGCTTCTTCTTTTTCCATAACTTTATCTTCTAGTTCACCTAGTCTCTCCTCTGCCTCTTCAATCCGAGCCGTAGTTGTCTCCATTTTATTTTGCAACTCATTGATAACATTTTTTAGCTCCTCCTGGCTGTTCCTTAGTCCCTTGATCTCTGTAGCAAGAGATTCTCTGCTGTCCTTTATACTGTTTTCAAGCCCAGAGATTAATTTTAGGACTATTATTCTAAATTCACTTTCTGTTATATTGTTTAAATCATTTTTGATCAGTTCGTTAGCTGTTGTTATTTCCTGGACGTTTTTCTGAGGGGAATTCTTCCGTTTTGTCATTTTGGATAGTCCCTGGAGTCGTGCGGGACTGTGGAGCACTTCCCCTGTGCTGTCTTGAACAACTTGCATTGGTGGGCGGGGCCGCAGTCAGACCTGATGTCTGCCCCCAGCCCTCTGCTGGGTCTATAGTCAGACTGGTGGGTACCTTCTCTTCCCCTCTCCTAGGGGTGGGATTCACTGTGGGGTGGTGTGGCCCGTCTGGGCTACTTGCACACTGCCAGGCTTGTGGTGCTGGGGATCTGGCGTATTAGCTGGGGTGGATCGGCAAGGTGCACAGGGGAGGGAGGGGCAGGCTCAGCTCGCTTTTCCTTTGGAGATCCACTTCTGGAGGGGCCCTGCGGCACCGGGAGGGAGTCAGACCCGCTGGAGGGATGGATCCACAGAAGCACAGCATTGGGTGTTTGCACGGTGCAAGCAAGTTCTGTGACGGGAACTGGTTCCCTTTGGGATTTTAGCTGGGGGATGGGCAAGGGAGATGGCGCTGGCGAGCGCCTTTGTTCCCCGCCAAGCTGAGCTCTGTCATCCGGGGCTCAACAACTCTCCCTCCCATTGTCCTCCAGCCCTCCCGTTCTCCGGGCAGAGCTGTTAGCTTATAACCTTCCAGAAGTCAAGTCCCTCTTGCTGTCAGAACACACTCAGTCTGGCCCCTCTGCTTTTGCAAGCCAGACTAGGGGCTCTGCTTGGCCAGCGGGCTGCCCCTCTGCCCGGCTCCCTCCAGCCAGTCCTTGGAGCGCGCACCGCCTCTCCGCCCTCTTCCCTGGGCCTATCGTCTGCGCTTGGCTCTGAGACTCCGTTCTGCTAGTATTCTGGCGGTTTTCTGGGTTATTTAGGCAGGTGTAGGTGGAATCTAAGTGATCAGCAGGACGCGCGGTGAGCCCAGCGCCCTCCTATGCCGCCATCTTCCCAGGATCCTCCAAGAATATTTTTAAAAATTTAAGGGTTTGAAGGGAGAAGAGAATGCCAAGCAAAGCCAGTATTTTTGAAGAAAAAAAAAAAGCAATTATAAATTTGCATGACATGTTTGAGGCAGGTGAATTTTCCCAGTATAACTGAATGGAAGGATAGAAGGGGAGCAGGAAAAGGGAACTGGAGACGAGTGTTGGTTTTCTTTAATATCAACTAAGAGGAGTTCAGATTCTCTTTCTCTAGGCAGCATGCAGCCCTCAGATGATTTCTGTCAGTTCTGTGACACATTCTCATCTGTGTTTTAGAAAGATAACTCTGGCACAAGTGTGAAGGAAAGACTGAAATGGTCAGAAATTAGAGAACAGGAGACCAGTTAAGGTTAGGTAGGGTTGCCAGAGTGAAAGGAAGAAAAACAAAATAGCTTTTTAAATTTTTTTTAAATTGAGGTATAATTGACATACAATATCCTATTAGTTTCAAGTGTACATCATAGTGATTCGATAGTTTCATTTAAAAATAATTCCTATGATGAATCTTAGTTACCATCTGTCACCATACAATTATTACAATATTTTTTACTATATTCCCTATGCTGTACTTTTTATCCTCGTGACTTATTTATTTTATAACTGGAAGTTTGTACCTCTTAGTCCCCTCTACCTATTTAAATCTGAATTTCAGATAAAGAACAAATAATTTTTTGTATAAATATTGTTCATGCAATGTATTTTATCTGGCAACACTAAGTTAGGAGACTATTGCACTAGTCCAAGCAACAAAAGAATATGGCAGTGACAGTGGTAACAATGTGAAGGAGGGAACAGAAAATAAGTAGCTGAAGAGAAGGAACCAACAATTGAGGTTCACACCCAAGTGACTATGGGGATTATGAGAACAATATTGGAAAGGACAGAGATTTCTTTCTTGGATGAGTAGAAGAATGGTACCATTTCCTGAAATAGGAAATGTCCAAAAATAAATAAAGAGTAAATATGGACTAGAAGATTCTGACATTAGATGTGTTGAGGTTGAGGCTTCCAGAAAGCCATATGAAGGTGGAAATTCTCATCAGGGTCTGAATCAGATTTGAAAATCATCAGCATACAGGTGACAGTTGGAGCCACTAGAGTTGCTGTGTTCTCCCAAACAGAAGGCAGAGTAAACAAAGGGCATGAAAAAGGCTCAGAGAGAACCCTCATCTAGTTAAAGGTAGAAGGCATATATATAGACAAAGGATACTGAGAAAGGACATAAAGATATGTGGGAGGAAGGTGCCATTCTGCACTGAAGAAGGAAGGGAAGAGTGTGGTTTGGGGGTGGGGATCAGCAGTGCAGGGAATGCCACAGAGAGTCCAACCAGGATAGGGGCTGAGAGCCCCCCCCCACTGACTTCGGAGAGAGTATCCCCCATGGTGTGGTGCATGGGAAACCCAGGTATGTAAAGTTAAAAGAAATACAGACATGTGTCACTGAAAAAGGACCATTCCTTCAAGAAATTCATCAGTAAATAGAAGAAAAGAAATGGGGTCTAAGATCTTGAGGTTTAGAAAGCAGAATCTAACAGAGGTGGTTTTCACATAGGATAGGATTTAATAGGACAGAACAGTAGGGTAAGATTGGGTAGGATAAGACTGGACCTGTAGAAAGACTTTAAAACTTTGGTAGCTGATGGAGAAGAAAGCAATATGGGAAGAGATCTAAGATTTGGTAGACAATTTATAATGGCACCTTAGGAAAATCAGTGCCTGGTTGTTAATCTAGGGAAGATCATACTCCCTTCCTGTCTGGCCCTACCTATATGTTCTTCCTGGTTTCATCCCTGGGTTCATATCCATCTACTGTGCCTATTTCTGGAAAATTTGCTCAACTTTCAAAATTCGGTTCTGGTCTGTTTCCTTCATTCATACATTCATTCATTCATTCAACAGAAATTCATGGAGGGCCAGTATCCAACACTGTTCTTAGAACCAGAATGCAGTGAATACGACAAAAATAACCTAACGTACATCATTCATTCATTATTCCTTCAACATATTTATTGAACATCTCCCGTAGCCCACACTGTATCTCTTTTCTCTGAATTTTGGCTGCAATTATGGCAGCACAATACAGTTTACCACTAATTATCCTTCTTTGGTGTATATTAACCTTGTTTTCTTTGCCAAATTACAAATTTTTTGAGGTTGGGGCCTATTTTCCCTTAAGCCCAATGCCCTATACATAGTAAATAACAAAATCACTTTCCCAATATAAATAAGTATCTTAAAAGCTACTTAAAACAGGACTCAAAATATTTTAAAACTAACTGTCCATCTAGTATTTATTGAAATCTTCTATACTTGAATTGCTGTACAAAATGCCCCTTGAGTCATACCTTTCCACAATACATCAAAGCGAATGAAACTGAAGAAGGAATCTGTATCTTTCTGTACGAGCTGCTGTCACAGAAACTTCACAGAACTGATAAATTGCCCCCAGAGGGATCTTTTAGATAAAGTCTGTCATCCTTTTAAAGTCTTGGCTCCTTTTGGACTTTCTTCTTCTGTCATTCTGGGCTGGATGAGCTCTCAAGTGTGTTTCAGCTCCCTCTGAAAGGCAGGTGAAGTTCACGAACTGTTCTTAAGAGAGCAGAGATTTACAGGGAACAAATCAATGAAATTAGAGAGTACTGATGGTTCAGTCCCTATGTCTCTGGGTATGTTGCTTAAATCCACACTGCCTGTGACTTTTCACCTTTTCTTTGTTCTTTTTTGTAAGTCTTTAGTATGTCCTTAATAAAGAAGTTACATTTTTTTCGATGGGAATTTAGTTTTCATGCAGATCTTTTCCCCCAGAGGCAGTCATTTAGGATGACTTTCCTAGCTATATTTAACCATAATATAGAAGTATGTAAGGAAATGCTAAAAATTATGACAGCAGATATCAGAATCCTGAAGGTTTTCTCTACCATTTGTTGCTCTTAAACAAGGACATCCTAACATCTGTTAGGTTGAAGGTAACATTATCACCATATCTTCAGATTAGTTAACTCAATAAAATTTATTATATGCCAAGTTATATATGTCTAACAGGTGTAACATGCTATATTTCTATGCTTTATGACTACCACCATCCAAGTTACTTCTGTTATTATGATCCTTCTTATGCTAATTAAGGTCTAGCTTTCTTACTTAAAACATCACATATTAGCAATTTCTCCTGATCGACCCCAATAACCCACGATGAAATGGAGCTAGACATTCCTCCTTTCCTTCCTCCCTCTCTCCCTCCCCCACTGCTCCATCAGTCCATCTTTCTTTTCTTTTCTTTTTTCTTTTCTCCTCTCTTCCTTTTTCTTTCTTTCTCTTTGTCTCTTTCTCTCTTTCTTCCTACAGATGGTGTTCTAGAGTTTTGAGGTTGCCTTACTGTCACCATAGAGTATTAGCAGCAGAAATTGCCTATAGATGAAAATTAACATTAATGGTGATTAATTTAAAAACTGGAGGGCATTTTTTGAAAGAGTAATAAAATTAAGAGTTAACGTTATAATTTTTGGACCATAAGGATAGAATATTTTCCAGGAAATCCATGTACATACCTACATTCCTGCTATTGTGATTGCTGCTGTTATGAATGATAATGGCAGGTGGGGAGACGTTTCTGGTTACACATGTAATCCTTTAAAATCCAGTTTCCAGGGGCGCCTGGGTGGCGCAGTCGGTTGGGCGTCCGACTTCAGCCAGGTCAGGATCTCGCGGTCCGTGAGTTCGAGCCCCACGTCAGGCTCTGGGCTGATGGCTCAGAGCCTGGAGCCTGTTTCCGATTCTGTGTCTCCCTCTCTCTCTGCCCCTCCCCCGTTCATGCTCTGTCTCTCTCTGTCCCAAAAATAAATAAAAACGTTGAAAAAAAATTAAAAAAAAATAAAATCCAGTTTCTGCACACAGTTCATAGAAGCCAGCAATAGTAAGGATTATTGGCTGAATGCAGTAGTGAAAAGAATAGAGGGTCAAGGGCTAAAAGACACACCATTGACTCATGGCTTTTCCACCAATTAGTTGAATGGTTTTCAGTTTCAGGTACCTGTTCTGTTACTCAGTTTTGTCATCAGGATGATCTTAGTTACTTCTCAGTTCTAATGTTCCATTGTTTCATTTGACTGTAAAGTAGGATGATACAGAATATTTATAGTTTGCACTCTCCAACAACCAAATGAGGTACCAGAAGTAAAAACGAAAAATGTAAGATGAACTGCATTTAAAATACAAATACCAAATATATGCTAAACTATTGAAGATACTGTGTGCAACAGTTTAAATATTACCACTTCAGAAATAGTTGATCATTTTTAAAAAACCAGTATCAATAGGTTCCGAATTTTGGCCATTAAGACCTTAAATGTAAGGAAGTGATAGTTTATTAAAAAGCAGAGTACATCTTTTCAATGTGGGTTAAAATATGGACAGGTTCCACAGCTCATTGCAGACCGTCATTTGAGCAGTCTCGTGAAGCACAATAGTTAACTTTGGCCTTCCCAGATATCAAGTCTTTGATCTTTAGCATGGCTCTGAACTATCTTTACAATTATTTCCTTGGGTCTAGTTAATTTTATTTATGGTCATTCTTAAGTGACATCTGGTTTCTGTTGTTATTTTTTTTATTTGAAAGCTAACACTATACCTGTTTATGGATGCAGTTAACAACTTAAAATTTTTGTTTTGCACAGGAGGAATTTGTGACCCTGGAGATTCTCATGAAAATGATGTCAACTTATATGCAAAGATTGAAGGAAGAAAAGAGCACATTACACTGGATACTCTTTCCTATTCCTCATATAAGGTATATATGCCAATCCATGTGCCAAATGGCCCCACTGTAGACTTCCCTAGACAAGTCAAAGTCAAAACCATGAAGACCAAGCTAGATGCAGAAGAGAACACTCTGGGGCGCCTGGGTGGCGCAGTCGGTTAAGCGTCCGTCTTCAGCCAGGTCACGATCTCGCGGTCCGTGAGTTCGAGCCCCGCGTCAGGCTCTGGGCTGATGGCTCAGAGCCTGGAGCCTGTTTCCGATTCTGTGTCTCCCTCTCTCTCTGCCCCTCCCCCATTCATGCTCTGTCTCTCTCTGTCCCAAAAATAAATAAACTTTGAAAAAAAAAAATTAAAAAAAAAAAAAAGAGAACACTCTGTTCTAGAAGCCCAGAAATTTGCCAGATTTCTTAAAAAGTGACATGGACATTGTAATACTCACTTTTCCCCCCTGATACAAAGGAAAAATGAGGTTTTATTGGGAAAAATTAATTAGACCCCACCAGAGATTATAAGATGGGAGACCAGTACTCTGAGAATGATTTTTGTACCCAAGAAAGCCCTAAAAGTGGTTCTAATTATAAAGCTTCACAGACTTGTTATCAGGCATCATGGGCATTTTTCCAGCATTTTAAGATTTCCTTGGCAGAAGACATTGTATAAGTACAGATTATTACTACTTTTGCTTTATTTTATTTTATTTTATTTTATTTTATTTTATTTTATTTTATTTTATTTTATTTATTTTCTTTCTTTCTTTCTTTCTTTCTTTCTTTCTTTCTTTCTTTCTGGCTAATTATAGCCACTGAAATTGGCCTCTTTTACTTTCCCTTTGGATCTAGGACATCTGCAGGCTGTAGTTATGTGAAAACATCTTCAAAATTATGTGTGATGCTTGTCATTAAGTGTGGAATTATTTTTTTCTAGTGGTAGGTTTATTTGTGCTGAGACTACACTCACCCATTCATTACTAGTTAGGCTTTTCTCCACGTTGATGGCACCCTTGGTACTATAAAGAGCTTGAACACAGCCAGCACCTAGCATTTCATGGTTTCAGTTAGAAGACAGGTGATTAACACTGAAGCTAGAATAGGGAACAACCAGAGAAGGTATTCGCACACTCCATCTGCTAGGGTCACCCAAATTATCGCACATGGGATTTCATAATGGACTAGTTTTCCAGCTGTGACTAGCTAGCGTTACACCTGCTCTGGTCCTCTGCACGCCACAGACCAAACGAGTTACGTAAGTTATCATGGGTTAACTTGTTGACTCTGGCAGTTACTGCCTAGAGTCATATTTTCAGAATACCTAGTTTGGCAACGGTTGGTACCATACAAATTCACTTTAAAAGAGGACTGATGATAAAGTATTGATGCGAAGTTGCTTTTGTCTTGTGCCAAGATCTATAAAATGGATACCTATGCTTTGGTAACTTTAAGGACCTTACACTCATTTATCTTCAGGTAGAGGGGCCCTGATCAGTACACACAGAGAGCTCCAGGTGCCCGCAAAGGAAGAGTCCTAAGTGACTCAAACAAATGCCCACTGAAGACCACATCTACTACCCGAAATAACAGATGGAACACACAAGACCTCCCCTGGTGCTTAACAAATGGCAGTTATATGCATAGTAATTGCAAGCTTGAATCTAGGAGAATTCTCACAGACTCACGTAGAGGGCATTACGAATGATTTTGGTTTCCTTTGTTTTGAAGGTTCCATCTTTAGTTTCTGTAGTCATCAATCCTGAACTTCAGACTCAGGCTACGAGATTTTGCCTAAGGCAAAAAAACCACCAAGGACATAACAGGAATGTCTGGGCTGTGGATTTTTTCCACGTCTTACCTGTTCTGCCTTCTACAATGTCTCACATGATACAGTTTTCCATTAATCTGGGATGTGGAACACATCAGCCTGGTAACAGGTAGGAAGCCCTATTTTTTGAGTGTGTGAACCAGTTAAAAGTGAACATGTAGGGGAACGTGACTGGCTCAGTTGGTAGAGCATGTGACTCTTGATCTCAGGGCTGTGAGTTGAAGCCCCATGTCGGGTGTAGAGATTACTTACAAAATAAAATCTTAAAACTAAAAAATGAACATGTGGACTTGGCTGTTAAGTCGGAGCAACTTCTCCGTAGGTTTTCAGCTGAATTTTTAATGAAACATCCTTTAAAAAAAAATACACACTTTCCCCCAAAGAAGAGCTCTTCAATTAATATGCAGAGTGTGATTGGATAATTTTAAGTAGAAATGACTTGGTTCTAAGAGCTCGGTCTTAGGTATCAGAAGTGTTTGCACATGCTGTGGCAGCCGTCCATGCTGACAGATTGCTGAGAGAAAAGAAAAACAAATAACTGAAGAAAAGCTTGACCCCATGTTGGTTAGTGACCCCCTAATAATAGGCACGGAAATCAATTAACACTTCAAGAGCTATGACTCCTGCGTTTCACTTCTCAGAAGTGTTGCTCATGTCCTTTCTAAGAATTTTTTGAGTCTCACATTCACAGGATGAGGTGGCAGTGTGAGACGTGGTAATTGCCTTGCCATCTATCAAATTGGAGAGCACAGACTCAAGCTACCATTTGTTGGCTTCAAAAGATAGTTCATTTCTATAGCCGTAATTGAACCGTTTGCCCTTTGAAGGCTGGTCAGACTTCAGTGGAGGGGAGAACAAGGATTTTGGACACAGCATCTTAAAATTTGTTACACTAGTTCTGCAGGTGTTTACTGTACTTAGCCAGAGGTGAGTCATTTCATTTTGTTATCTTTGCCCTTTTTTGTTGTGCTTGTTCTGGTGTTATCAGTGTCAGCCTGGAGTTTTCCACCAACCATGGGCGTTCCTGGTCCCTCCTCCACACTGAGTGTTTACCCGAGATATGTGCTGGACCCCACCTCCCCCACAGCACTATCTACTCCTCCGAAAACTACAGTGGGTAAGTAAATTCTCTGAGATATCAGGAGATTTGAATTCATGTTGTGACTCAAAATCTACCAATAAGCTCGAGACTAATAGTTTTTCATAATAGGTAAGGAACGAGCTTTCTCTTCTTCAGGTGATTTAGGAAGGATCTCATTCAAACAAACAAACAAACAAACAAATGACAGTAACCAGTAAATCTGATGCATGATCACAATTTGTAGGGTCATTCATTCATTTATGCTCTTGGCTTTTATATTTTGGATATATATAACTTAAACTTAGACATAAGTTTAAATTCTATGTAGTGATTCCATGGTTATTGCCAAAAGGCTTCTTGCCAAACTACTTACTTAGGGAAAGATGCAGCATAGAGAGGTGGAAGAAAGTTAAGCTGTGCAATTGAACCAGGTTCAAATCCTGGTTCTGCCATCTACTTGGGTAATGATATTTCCTCCCTAACTTTCCCCTTTTTCCACACAAATTAAGGACAATGATACACCCCTTTGAGGGCTGTGCAGAGAATTAAAGATGACTGCCAAATACTTACCACCTTACAGAGTAAACACTGGATAAACCAATAAAAAAATATTTCCAAGCATGGCAAAATTAAGTTGAGAATTATTTTCTTTCTTAGCCTCTATTTAAATGTGCATAGGACAGGGAATAGCAAAAAATAGAAAGCAGTCAATGCTAATCAGCCCCATGTCTGCACAGATGCTTATCCTCAAATAATATCTAAAGTCTGAGTATTGATGTAAAAATTTCTTACAGGAATATCTAAAAACAAAACAAATATCACTTGCTAATAAGAACAAACCCATTACTCTAGTGTGATATGAATGTTTTTAGAAGTTATATGCTTGTCTTAAAACTGTAGCCAAACTCCACAGGTGAATTTAAAGACTTTATTGCCAAACTTTAGTGCTGTCCCAAGCATACGGAAACTACAGCATCAAAAGATGTAAAATAGGTTCAAAAGATGTGGATGTAGTTTTGAAGCTGTTTTGTGCTAAATTTCTTGCAGGTGGAACCGAATAACGATTCCCCTTCCTAACGCAGCACTAACCAGGGACACCAGAATTCGCTGGAGACAAACGGGACCAATCCTTGGAAACATGTGGGCAATTGATAATGGTTAGTTTATGCCTGTCATAATCACATGCCATTGATGTAGAGTCTTCCTGTGCTTTTGTTCGTTGGCACAGACTTAATCACATTTCTAAGTCATGGTCTTGCGATTCATTAAACGCCCTTTCTTCCCTTTCTCCTTTGCATTCCGTTAGAAGCCCAGGGATGCACAATCAGAAAAAAAAGGCAGCAGAGTCAGCAATATTAGATGCAAGAATGTTTCAACATACAGAATTTAAAAGCCCTGAAACTCAAATTCACAGTTGATGACAGGGGATATCCTAACATTTTCTTTGAATGTTTTACACAAAATTAACATAAATACTTACCATACTGCATGTATTAAAATAAGAGCCATTCTTCTCTTAGTAACTACCACAACATCTGGAAGGCTTATCTTTTAGATGCAGACACCACACATTAAGGGAACATCATCTCTCAAATGAAAGTTCTGAAGTGAAACTTCTACCTCCTTCTCAGAAAAGTGCATAACAAGAAAATTTAGATATACATAAAATATCCTATGTTATCATTAATTTTTAAGCGAATTGTTGATCATTTTTGCATAACTTTAAAGCCAATGTCACTTATAACAGGTGCACATGAGAGAAGATATTTTAAGTTATTGGGATGCATGACTCAATTTCTTATATTTGTTATTAATAGCCTGTTTTTCTTAATAATTCTAATTACAGGAAGTGTCATCGATTTCTTATTTTCAGAGTATATCAATTTGACTGAAAAGTTATACTACAAGGAAGTAGAAAGGGAGGGAAGGAGGGACAAAATGTCAATACTTAAGCAAACTTAGCATAGCCACTGTCTTTGATCGATTTTATAAAGTAGGAAAAGCCTACCTCATTCTTTCATGCTGATTTTCCATGTTTTAATAATCTTTTTGCTACTTTGAATAATTTAAAAATGGATACACATTTAGTGGAATACATTCTTGAAACTCAGGAATAACTTCAGGCAAGAAAACTTACTGATGAGCCAATGTAAATTCTTTAAACACTCTGTATTCAGAGAAGACCAATAAAAGGCCCGGACTTCAAAGACCACATTAGTTATATAGGTATAAACATAGTATGTTTGCAAAACCATCTAAAGGGTTAATTTGTTTAAAAGAAGTTTTGGGCGCCTGGGTGACTCAGTCGATTAAGCGAATGGCTCTTGATTTTGACTCAGATCATGATGTCATAGTTCAAGAGCTCAAGCCCCACCCTGGGGCTCTGTGCTGGTGGTGAGGAGCCTGCTTAGCATTCTCTCTCTCCTCTCGCTGCCCCTCCCCTATTCTGTCTCACTCTCTCCCTCAGAATAAATAAAGAAATTAATTAATTAATTAATTTTAAAAATGCAGTTTCTCCACTGGCAGAACATTTTGCATAGCATTTGAATTACAATGCCTGTTCACTAGTTCTAGGGAATAAGTATGTACCTCTGAATAATGGGATATGGGTGACTTTTACCCTGCTGTCATACTTTTACGGGTCCTATAATGAACTTATATTACTTTGATAATAATCAAAGAAATCGAAAAACCAATACTAAAGCAAATGAGGAAATTAAGAGTGCTGTGAAGCACATATAAGCCTATGAAAAGAATATCTAAATTTCCTAAGCAAGGCAATTACTAAGTCAGAAAGGGTCCCACCATCTTGTTTTGAGTAGAATGAGAAAAGGTAAGAATATATGAAAAGAGCATGGTTAGCACTGTATGTCAGATGCAAAACTTGGGACAGAATCGCCTCGATTCTGTTATCATCCTATGTGTGAGGTGTTCACAAAAACAAGACCTGCTCTCCGGCTTCTTCATGAGGCTTGAAGAGGACATACACTCAGTCTTTCCCAAGAGAAATGTGTGCCAACTTGCCAAAGAACACTTCTGAAATCTCTCCCACTTCACTATGGAATGCCAAAAGGATGTCAAGGAAAACAAACATAGACAAAAAAACAGGTCAATATCCTACTTTTGTTAGATATGTTTTTCCTGCTAGTGTGTACAGAAAGTATTTTCAGAATTATCCTGAAATTCCTAGCAGAACGGAAAATCCTAGGGCAAAGTATGTTTGTTAATCACTTTCTAATATTCTCAGCTTGATTAAATTAATAATAGGGGTAAAAACAAAGCTGACCTTTCCACACTCATAGGAAAAAGGAACCTATCAACTTACTCATGCTGTGAATCCCGATGACCCCAGTGTTTGCAGGGAAGGATGACACGATTCTTAATTGCAATTTTTTTCATTGACTGGAAGAGTCTTGTTTTATTGTTGAAATTTTTTTTGCAGTGGAAGCTTTTTGAACATAGGTACACTGTAGGGCAGCCTCCAGAGTGACCCTGCAAAATGCAATGAAGCACTTACAGAACTTAGAATAAATCCTTCTGCAGCCATAAAATCATGTTCTGGGAACACAGTCTGTAGGCTTTTCCAAGCTACAGAAGAGTGAAGCCCTTTCCTGATTTCTCAGCACTTTGCTGTCTAGTGGAGCCCAGCAAGGCAGATGGAGCAGGAAGGATTCTTGACCCCAATATCGTGATGATCATAACTGTATGGTTCCAGGCAGCCTGCTAAGCATGAACATTTCATTTACTCTTCCTCCAAGGATTATTATCCTACTTTAAAGAATAGGGACACTGAGGCTTAGACAGGATAAATCACTTATCCAGAGTTTCCCAAGTGAAACAGGAATTTGAATCCAGGTTTATTTGACACCTAAAACCCGTAGCTTTAACCATACAACCTACTATCTGCTCTCTTCCTCAACCATCAGTTTCCTTCAGCCAAGAGTTTTTCCTGGCCTGCTTTGCATCACACTTGAATTACTGGCTCCAGAGAACAAGTGTTTGTAGGAGCATAGGCCACAGGGAAATTTATTTTAAAATGAAATCATTTAGGGATGCCTAGGTGGCTCAGTTGGTTGAGCATTTGACTCTTGATTTTGGCTCAGGTCATGATCCCAGGGTTATGGGATCCAGCCCCACATTATGCTCCACACTGAGCATGGAGCCTGCTTAAGATTCTCTCTCTCTCTCTCTCTCTCTCTCTCTCTCTCTCTCTGTCTCCCCCCACTGCCCCCCGCTCCTCTCCCATACCCATGCTTGCTCTCTCTCTCTCTGTTTCTCAAATAAAAAAATAAAAATAAAATGAAATCATGTAACTATTTTGGCATGATTACAAGACAGAAAAGAAGATGATAATGGATGGCAAATCTGTGCCTAAAATTGAACATGTGAGGTCTTAACAACTGTTGCATCTCTAATTCCTCATTGGTTTTGTTCCCTTTTCACACTTTGTTATGTTATTCATTGTGCTAATTATCAAGAGGCTTAATATCTATAAATATATTTGAGCCTGAGTATCTCAGAGCCTACCATTCAACCATTAGGAATCCTTTTCTTGATATTCCAGTGATTAGAATTTAGGTTTATAACATCGTTATCAGTCAAGCCCACCATTTAGGAAAAGATATGCATTTCTGAGAAGACAATGCACGACAGATTTTATTTTAACTCCCCACTTCAGGAAGGATGGGTTAATGTTTAGAAGGATATTTAACAATCATCTGCAAGATGTTATAGATTTCTCCCAGATAAGAATGGAAGTTATAGTTGTTTTTTTGTTCAAGTGCGCAAAGGCTTTATTGGAATTGGGATTTGTATTGACAGTAAAGGGTTATAGAGCCTCACAGAACAGGAAACAACTTCAAAATCATTACTGTCACTCTCCTAAAATCTAGCAGATAATTCCTGTCCTAGAAAATTTCTGTCTCCTGAACATATTTGCTTCTAGTTAATATACTTTTCAGATGACAGTTCTCTCCTCTTCCAAGTCACCCCTGTCTCCAAGCCTTGTAAATTGTCATTTTATCTTGCAAAGCAGTTTAAGAATTGAGCTAAACTCTTCATAGTGTAAACTATGGCTTTCAGTGTTTCCCCTTCCATACCAAGGAGATGCATTATATTGGTTATTGATAAACATAAGAGACATTTATTCCAACCCCATCAGTTGTGTGAACCAACTATCCTAGAAGGCAAAACCTGGGATTTATTTATTTAATGACGTTAGTTGAGATCCTGAATCAGGTACTGGGATGGGCCTTGTCAAGGTAACAATAAGCGGATCAGGTGGTGACTCCGCACTCACAAACTTATGGTCAACTGGCATAGATAGATGTTATTTAAGAAAAGAAATTTACACAAGCATATACTGCAAATTATAAAGATTATTAAGAGAAAAGTACAGGGGGCTATGGGTTTCTAGCAGATAGGCTCATCTAGTGCAGATGGATTAAGGAAGAGTTAGTTATAGTTTTTAATTAAATTATAATGTCTCTATTTCATGATATATCAAATTGGTCCTTTGAAAATTAGTTCTACCTAAAGAAATTAAACTGTAGAACGTTCAACTCAGAAGCACTAATATTCTTCCTGAAATCATTTTAGCCAAAGAGACTCCATTAAGGAACCCAAATCATATGTTCTTACCTTTTTTTTTTTTTTTGCTATGAAACATTAAAATCTTGAAAGAATTAACTTAAAACATTTCCAGCAAATTTGTAGCTAAGCACTTAACTTGTCACATAGTGCTCTATATGTCACCCTGGATTCCTGTGCATTTAATGGACTAGATTTCATGGGGGTTGCTTCACAAAATTGATTCACATGCTGATGTTTTCTTGGTTTTTCCACTTGTTTTGCCTTATTTTTACTTGCTGTTTTTTCTCTGCCTGCAGTTTATATTGGTCCATCGTGTCTCAAATTCTGTTCTGGCAGAGGACAGTGCACTCGACATGGTTGCAAGTAAGCATTTTAAAATAATAATTATACTTCTTTTTTTTGATTACGTACTTTATATATTGAAGCCACAAGTCATTTTAACTTGTTTTAATTTCCATTTTAGGCTTTTGAGGTCTTTTGAAGGCCAAAGTAGGATACTCCAAATTGAATTTAAGCATAATAGAACATTAAGTGTGTTTTGTAAGTAGAAATTGATGAATAAATAACTTTTCTATTAAGCTAAATTGTAAATAAATTTAGCATACCTCATGTAAATTTGTGAACTAATTTGAATTCTTCACAGTTTGATGACTGCCTTTTCTGTCTTTGGTTACATTCTTCAATATGCTATTGAAGCTATTGAATATGCTTCAATATTTTAATTCCTAGCATGCTTTGTAAATGAATTATGAAAATCATTACTGACCCATAAACCCAAGGCTAAAGGAAACTGGAATGAGCCAAATTTAGCAGTTTGATAAGAAAATTCATCTTTGAGTATAATTCTGCAATCTTACTTACCTTTGAAAATCATTTGGGTCTTCAAAATGATATATAAAGTATTTTACATGATAATGATGTTGAATATGAAATTTGAAATTATATATAAATAGTTAATATCTAGTCACCACTGAAGCATTGTGTTATGTTTATAACAAGAATTGGTATTCATATGTATTATGTCATTCCCATATTAACATTTAATTATAAAATATTTGGGAGATTCCCAAAACCACAGACAATCTCGGTTATACAGCTAAGTTTTCAACAACTGATCATCTAGTTTGTCTCTTCTTGTCCTCCAAACAAAAAGAGTAGTAATTAATTAACGGAGAACTCATAAAAGGAATTTCTGCCTGATCATTTGGAAATTATATGTATGAGGCAAGACACTTGTCAGCACTGAGAGTAGAGGGTCACGTTAACTTCTTAACTATGTTGCAGTGAATTTAATTAACAAAGAAGTCACTCTGCACAATAGAAAGTATTAAAGAATTGAAAAGTTCCTATTCATATTCCAAAAGTGAAGAGGCACCTAGTGGCTCAGTCAGGCACCTAACTGTTGATTTCGGCTCGGGTCATGATATGGTTCATGGGTACGAGCCCCACGTTGGGTTCTGTGCTGATGGTGTAGAGCCTGCTTGGGATTCTTTCTCCCTGTCTCTGTGCCCCTTTCCCTTTCTCTCTCTTTCTCTCCTTCTCTCTCTCTCTCTTTCTCAAAATAAATAAATAAACTTAAAAAAAATTATTTAAAAAACCAGTGAATATGTGTCTCTGTGCTTTTGAATAAAACCACCAACTCCTACCCCAAAAGACTGACTCATTAGATCTGTGAAGCATTATCTGGTGTTTTCCTCAAGTTATTATCTTCATCTATTGTCCATATCCAGGCCATCCTCTCCTTAAGTGCATTTCAAATAAAATGAACACAAGAATGCCAGACATCTTTGTAATTCCTGAAAGTTGTCCTGAAAAGTTCTGAAAACAAATTATCTGAAATGACAACTGCTTTTATTAATGAAAATAGAAAGTGCTATTTCTAAAAAAAAAAAAGTGCTATTTCTAAAAAACCCATCTATAATTACAGTAATTCTACTTCATACTTCATTTTTCGTGTACAATATCCTGTTAGCATTCAGTGGTTTTATTAAGGCAACCACCTGTGTCACTCATGATGGATGCAAACAGAAATCTGAATGGCCCTGTTATGCCTTTGGGCATTGGTTTTTTGTTTGTTTGTTTGTTTTTTAACACCATACATCATTTTGAACAATCATGGCCTTTTCCTCCTTCTAAGGTTTTGCAGAATATTTTCACCAGTTATAACTTGAGTTTTTTTTCCCTATTTCTGATGACATTTTACATAATATTCAATGGTTTTGTTCATCTGTGGCTGCACTGTTTGACTACTACATCCTTTTTTAAAAAAAATTTTTTTAATGTTTATTTTTGAGAGAGAAAGAGACAAAACCTGAGCAGGGGAGGGAGAGAGAGAGGCACACACACACACACACACACACACACACACACACACAATCCGAAGCAGGCTGCAGGCGCTGAGCTGTCAGCACAGAGCCCCATGCGGGCTTGAACTCCCTAACTGGGAGATCATGACCTGAGCGGAAGTCACATGCTAAACCGACTGAGCCACCCAGGTGCCCTGGTGACTACTACATCCTTTTCCGGCAATATATGCTTTGTCAAGCATGAGCAAAATTGCATAGAAAAGAAATTTATATTTGGTACCATTTATTTCTCTTAAACAGATGCTTGAATTTGGGGCCCCTGCAGCTTTGTTTCTCTTCTCACTTTGCTCCCCTCATCACTGCTATTATTTGCTACCAGGATTCCACCTCTCCTGCTGCCTAACATGTTTTTGCCTGTGTGCAATACTCAGGCCTGGATTTCAAAACTGATAAGTCTTTATTCTGATAAGCCCACCCCTGTTAGAGGTTCTAGTGAGAAGGGCAGAAGGCCTCCTTTTATCTTGACATTCAAGGTGACCATAATGCTACACTTGAGGATGGGTAGAAAAACCTGCAGAGGCTATATTTAGAGTCAGGAGAGCCTCATGCCATTCCTGAAATCTCCTGTTACCCTACTGTTTCACTGCAAAACAAAGACTACAAATGTATTTTTAAATATATGAATGGAATCCTTATCAACATTTTATCCCAATTATATAACTTTTGATTAAAAGTACACTTCCAAAACCACTAAATGGGAACTGACTCCAGTGTGAGTCTTCTCTAAATGATCACCAATTTCTGTCCAAACAGTGGTCCTAAGAAGACACATTTAAGATACACAGAAATGCATTTGCCCTGAAATGCCATGGTAAACCACATATAGCTCTCCAATGTCAAAATGTGTCTTCTTTAGCTAATTTGTTTATCCTTCTTGGAAATTACTTGGCTATTCACAGTTTAAATCAATGAGATAACATGGGAAAGAAGCAAACTGTGTGAGGCTTATTTACATGCTACATAAATACTGTTTTTCTTTCCCAATCCCATCCCTAATGCCAAGACAACCTTCAGACTTCATGCTGTAGTAGGGTCCAACTTCCTTGATAACATGATGACGACTGTAAACCTTCTCCCTCAGAATATCCAATACACATTTGATACACCAGTGCTAAACAAGTAGCTTTCAAAGTTATGCCATAATATCACTTTATTGGCCCTACACTGCTTTATAAATGCTTCCAATTTTAGGAAGTTTTGAATGCTTAGATGAACGCTCCTTACCCCACCCAAAAAAAGACACCAATTTTATTTTATAATGGGTGACATAGTATATATATAGTGAAAAATAAATAGTACAATGAAAATAAAGAATTTAAAACTAATTCCTGATATGTAAATGCCTTAGAATATAAGAGGTTTCTGATATTCAACTAGTGAGTTATCTGTGATGAGTGTCCTAATATAAATATAGTAGAAAGTGGGGCGCCTGGGTGGCTCAGTCGGTCAAGCATCCGACCTTAGCTCAATCTCATAGTCTGTGAGTTTGAGCCCCGCATCAGGCTCTGTACTGATAGCTCAGAGCCTGGAGCCTGCTTCAGATTCTGCGCCCCCCTCTCTCTCTCTCTCTACCCCTTCCCCACTCACACTCTGCCTCTCTCTGTCTCAAAAATAAATAAACATTAAAAACATTTTAAAAAATACTTTAAATATATATATATATATATATATATATATATATATATATATATATATGTGGTAGGAGACAAGTTGTTGTGTGGGGTTTATTTTGTTCTTTTTCTTGAAGCACTACTAATTTGGGATTCCACCGTGGGACAACACAGTTCTGCTAAGGACATCTATCTTGGTGAAGGTGTTCACATTCCCTTTATAATGTCAACCTAAGTTTGAAATAAAGATAGATTTATTTTCCAATCTTTTCCAAATATTTCAAATAATTTCTATCACAAACGTAATGTGTATTTTTACATTTGTTCTTAGAGAAAATTTATTCTAGATATCTTTGGAAGTATTTTTTATTTATTTTTTATGAATTTAATGAACATCATTATGAATAAAATTATATATGCAATAACATAACTTTTACAAAAACTTTACATTGGAAATGTGCACAGATGTAGATGCATTCACAGATGAATCACTGGCATTGGTTAAAGATGA
Organism: Felis catus; assembly: GCF_018350175.1. Taxonomy (NCBI): domain Eukaryota; kingdom Metazoa; phylum Chordata; class Mammalia; order Carnivora; family Felidae; genus Felis; species Felis catus. Next base: position 81,169,298 of record NC_058369.1, read on the forward strand.
GTGCTGAATTATTGTTTTAATCAGAAGCTTTTTATAGCAGGGCTGTGTAAAGACTATATTCTTTTGTAATATTTCAGTCAATTGACTTTATCAAGTCTTCAGATTCAGTATTTTCCAGAGACTAATGAGCCTCACCTACCATTCAATCAAATGCTGGCCCCTGGACTTCCTCCTCCTTGAATTAGATTCATGGACCTCTGTAAGGACCAACAGCTTAAGATATTATTTCGTGATATTTTGGGGCGCCTGGGTGGCTCAGTCAGTTGAGCGTCCGACTTCGGCTCAGGTCATGATCTCACAGTTCGTGGGTTCGAGCCCCGCTTTGGGCTCTGTGCTGACAGCTCAGAGCCTGGATCCTGCTTCAGATTCTGTGTCTCCCTCTCTCTCTGTTCCTCCCCCAGTCATGCTCTGTCTCTCCCCTTCAAAAATAAATAAAAACATTTTTAAAAAAAGAAAAATAGAAGATTCTTTAAAAAAAAATATTTTGTGATATCTCTTTCAGGTGTGACCCTGGATTTTCTGGCCCAGCCTGTGAGATGGCATCCCAGACATTCCCAATGTTTATTTCTGAAAGCTTCGGCAGTTCCAGGCTCTCCTCTTACCATAACTTTTACTCTATCCGTGGTGCTGAAGTCAGCTTTGGTTGTGGTGTCTTGGCCAGTGGTAAGGCCCTGGTTTTCAACAAAGATGGAAGGCGTCAGCTCATTACGTCTTTCCTTGACAGCTCACAGTCCAGGTGAGTTAAGGCAGGGTGGAATACATATAGAAACCAGATGCTAATGATTGAATTTAGATCTATTTATTTTCCTTTTTTTGTTGTTGTTGATATGTACATCTTTCGATTTTTAATCTAGAGAGAGCTTACAGTTAGTTGCTATAGGGTTAATTTGTCCTAGTTTTTAATAAATTAAAAGGCTTACTGATGACTTTAAGATACTAATGACTGACTGGTTTTTAAACATATGAAATGTTAGCATCAAAACTGTGTTCTTAAGCCAAGGGCTAGTTAATTATTTATGTAGTTTTATTTATTTGACAGCTTGCAGAGGCTGATTAGATTTATTCTACATCTTCCCTTCCCCCAGTGCCTCATAAATAATGCAGTAAAGGAATGATTGGCATTTTAAGTGTATGTACACAAGTGCATAGTATACAAGTATGTATAAATATATACTCATGTTTTGCATGGATATATCTGCATATAAACGTGCATTGACCTCATCTTCTACACATATTCATACATCTCACAGTGAAATTACTTACATTTTATAAGAGATGAGTAGAAACATGCAGCTTTTCAGTAATTCATTTAAATTTGTTTGAAATTCTTTATAAGCCAAAATGAACATTATGATACAAATGTTTATGCATATGCTAATTACAGACAATTCATATCTAGGTTTCTCCAGTTCACACTGAGGCTAGGGAGCAAGTCTGTTCTGAGCACATGCAGAGCCCCTGACCAGCCTGGTGAAGGAGTTTTACTGCATTATTCTTACGATAATGGGATAACTTGGAAACTCTTGGAGCACTATTCATATCTCAACTATCATGAGCCCAGGTACGTTGGAAAGCATTTGGAAAAATGATTAGAGTGATATCTCCTTCCTGGGGAAATCATCAGTCAACTGGTGTAGATCAGATATTTTTCCATTGAGAGATGGTGAGGACAAAGATTAATGTGTCTTGTAATAAAAAACTAGCAAGCCACATTCTTCTATTTCATTTGTCTTACTGATTTCTGATAATTTGAAGAAATTTGTTCTCATATTTTGAAATATACATCTAAGGGAAATATTTTGATGCCTAGGAAAGAGAAAAATAGTTAACACTATTTCCCTTATTCAACTATACTGCAGCCTATCAGCCTATTAGATATGATTTTGATATGACACTAAATTATAAACTCTGTTAACAACTATTTGTTAGCAATACATTATAATATGTTATAATAAATCATATGAGACAATAATTCTAAAACCTGATAACAAGTATGTATTTAAAATTTGCATGTAATATGTAGAGTCCCTGCCAAAGATTGAAGGGTGAGGATATTTTTAAAGTTCTTTCTTCAGGCCACTTCTGTTTTTCTTTAGCTTATACATTTCATAATCTATAGTTGCAATTGTGAGATTTAAGTTTTACTTGAAGCAGAGGCATCCTTCGATGTTGTCAGAATAGTAATCACCACTGGTGGTACATTTTTAGCAATGCCCAGAGGGCTGTCTCCCCTTCTAGGACAGTATTGACCTACTCACTGAAATTCTTTAGAAAATTGCACAAGAGGAGGATGGGAAAATTAAATACCACTAGAAGAGGTAACACTATGGCTACATTCACAGTTAGTGAAGAACTAACACCATTTGCCTTCCTGGAAGTACATTTTGATCACAGGGAAATATGAAAGAGAGCAAGGGTTTTGGGCACTGAGGTTTGCATTGGCACTGTGGCAAAAAGACAGGGGCACTGATGCTAGACTTTATATACTGAAAGTTGTTGCCTAGAGCAGTCCCTATATTTAAGTGTTTGTAAACAAATGAGAAATTTAATTTTCATAGAAAAGAAAGTAGCATGTAACAAGAAAATAGCTAACAACTGTTATGAGTTGTAATTGTTTACATTATAAAATTTTAAGAACACATCAGATGTGTTGAGTGTTCCCTGTAAAAGTAAGTGAAAGGCTAACCTTAACTTTCTCACTCAGTAGACAATATGAATACCAAAAACACACTTCACAGACTCTCCATAGAAAACATTAAAAGACAATTAAATGAAAAGCAGGTTGATAATAATGAAAGCAGGACGAAAATATCACTGTCCTAAGTTAACTTGGTCTAAAACACAATTTTTTCTAACAAAGATGGACAGGTCCAAAATTCAATAATCAATCTTTATCATGAAATTTAATTAATCTTTGTTGATATGAAAAATAATTACACATTAAATGTGCTATTGCAAAGGTGCATTTAATCTTGCCTGCCATTTGACAGCAACATTTTTCTTCTAAGCAGAATCAACATGGCTTTTCAGAACTAGGTATGTGCATAGCTTGAAAGATTAAGATCCGAGTGGAGATTTTTTTTAAAAAGAGAACATGGTAGAGGTGTCAAGAACACTTTTATTTTCAATTGTATGTACGTCTGCCCATGAGACTCTTCCTCCATCCCCCTCTTTCTTACAAATATTAATAAAAGTGACATGGCAGAAGTAGAATTTGATCTATTCTGGATACTAAATTATATTTTACATGATAAATAATACAAACCATGTAAATTCTTCACAGGAGAGTTAAATGTATCTTGATGCCTTTAGCCATTTGCTGTATTTTCTTCTGTCTAAATTGCTGCCTGTAACTACTGTCAATTCCATGTTGTCCCTTCCTGCCATGGCTGTTCCAAAATGAAGTATGACCCATAAATTAGATATTCTAGTTAGCTAACCACTGTTACTTCCAGCCAATTTCTAATAATTCTTTTCCCTATGAGTCACTCAGTAAGTAAAAGAACCCTGTCTGCTTTCTATTTATAAATTTTAAAGCCTGTACATTCATCTAAGTTAATCTTTTAATTCAAACTGACTAGAACGTTGTGCACTAATTGGCATTTTCGATGTAAAACTTTATATCACTGCTGAAACTAAAATTATTCTAGATTTGTCTTAATTATAGGGCTTGTTTCTTATTCTAAAATTTTTATAAAGCCTATTTTTATTTTATTTTTGTTTTGATTGCTGTATTTGATTACAAAAATGTGTGAGCTTAGTATCTACCCCAAAAGGAAGAACGATACAGAAAGTTGACCCAAATCCCTGGGATCCCATCCAGGAATCTTCTGATCAAATGGTTCCAAAGGTATTGTAATGAGCTGATGCCATATGCAGAGTGGTGGAAACAGAGATTCCCACCCCACCTCATGATAGGACGTAATTGTTAAGAGTACAGGCTCGAGAGCCATGCTGTCTAGGTGCAGCTCCTGGCATTGCCACTTAAAAGCTGCTTAACATTAGAGAGAATATTCAACCTTTTTGTGTCTCAGTATTCAAATTTCTATCAGGGTATAGTGACAACGTGTACTTCATTTATGCAGCAAGAATTTGTTGAGTTTTTGATATGTGCCAGATACTATTCTAGATGCTAAGACATGATAGTGAAAAACCAAAAAGTGTATCTGACTTTGGCATAAGGATATTATTCCAACTTCACAGATGAAGGTGCTGAGGAACATAGAAGTTGAGTACCTTCCCTGCAGCTGCAAAGTTATTAACCATTAGGTGTCAGAGTGGGGACTTTAACCCAACAGTCTGATTACAGACCTGTAGTCTTAATATCATTGCCAAGGAAAATATTGGTCATTTCAATTACTGTTATCACACACACATATGTATATGCACTAAAATAAGGAAATAAATGAAAATAAACTTTAAAGTTGCCTGAAAAATTCTACTTTTCAGTTTTTTGGTTTTTGGGGTTTTTTTTAAGAAAGAGTGCACACATATAAGCTGGGGAAAGGGGCTGAGGTGGGGGGGGGGGGGGGGAGAGAGAGAGAGAGAGAGAGAAAGAGAGTCCCAAGCAGGCTCCATGCTTGGCACAGAGTCTGACATAAGGCTTGATCCCACAGCCCTAGGATCATGACCTGATCTGAAATCAAGAGTTGAACAGTCAACCACCTGAGCCACCCAGGCACCCCTCAGTTGTTATTTTTAAATTATATTTATTTTCATCAGAGAATAGTAATTGCTTTTAAAATTATTATAAAGGAAAATTATAATTTTCTAATAACATGATGATCAAATTAAATGATTAAATTAATGCATGATTTTTTTCATTATGGAGCCAGTTTGAATATAGTTTAATTAATTTCTTTACATATTTGGTATGTTAATATAAATAAATATAGTTACTTGACTATTTAATAAAAATATTTAGAAATTAAAGTGAAAATTACTAAAATACTCAATTTAAATTTTATTCTTTCCTTCTAATAAATTCACATGGGTAAAAAAATTCACAGATTTAAAGTTTTTAAGACCAAAAGTATTTAAAAGTATTTAAAAACCATAAAAATTACTGTTCTGTCTTTTTAATTTAAGCACTGTTTTTAAATTTATATTTCTATATTTGAATAATGATTTTTCCTTATTTAAAAAGTACATTTTCTCCCATTGCAAAAAATTCTGCCTGTTTTTTACTGGTCATTTGTATAATTAATAGTGATGAAAATCATGTTATTCTATCCCATATTTCCATATACAAATTATTTAAAGAGAAAATAGGCATTATTTTTAATAACTCTACATGAGAAATTACATTTCCATGGTTTTAACATTTCTTGACACAATAAGAAGAAACATAATACAAATATGAAAATCAATCTAATTTCTAATTCATTCCAGCCTTAGACACTGAAGTTTTTAAATAATTTGTTTCTAAGTTACCCAACTAGTCACCTGTCTTAGGGAGCTTTCCTTTGCTCACTAGGAAAAAGACTCAGTCCCTTTAGCATGTGTTTACTGCTAACACCTCTCCTGGTGTTTAATTGTACATTGATGGAGACAAATGTTCCATTTGCCATTTGCTTCATGTCTCACCTTGTGTATGGATGTGAGCAGCATGGAATGTGATTTATGGAGCTTTCAAGCAGATGTCATTGCAGTGGCAATTAATGTATGGTTCCTGCTGCTGTGTACAGTAATTGCTCCTGGAAATTAGATATTATTCTTAATTTTCTTCCCCATTTGTCACATACAGGTTTGTTGTCATGGCCACCATGACACAGCAAGTCACCTCATACACTGTGTTCAACTGACGGGAATTAGGAAGGGCCGCAGTTCCAACCAGCCTCAAACTGTAATATGTGTAACAAGATGCCCAAGCTCCTTTTTCAGACTAAGACAAATCCTGCCACTTTGACAACAACTGTGTTTTATTGAGTTAGCTTTTCTGAGCAGATGAATGCAAGCAGTCACATTTTTTGATGGGTTTGGAAGACTTTGTTTGAGTCAGACAGGAAATTGGAAATCTCAGAAGAATGTTTATAATAGTGGGAGAACTATTTTTTTAATGCTATACTACGAGAAAAAATATGCTGTTGTGAACGTTTGTATTTTAAGATACCAAAGTAATCTGAATTTTTACTTTTATTTGTTTATTTATTTTTAGAATAATCTCCGTAGAGTTACCAGATGATGCAAGACAGTTTGGAATCCAGTTCAGATGGTGGCAACCATATCATTCTTCCCAGGGAGAAGATGTATGGGCCATTGATGAGATTATCATGACATCTGTCCTTTTCAATAGCATTAGCCTCGACTTTACCAATCTTGTGGAGGTCACTCAGTCTCTGGGATTCTACCTTGGAAATGTTCAGCCGTACTGTGGCCACGACTGGACACTTTGGTAAGAATTTCATCTCTGCTGTTGTTATAATTTACATTAAGGATTGGAACATAAGAACGATCTTCTGGTTCACCCAGTTCTTACTCATTTGCTGACAAATATTTACTGAATACGAACCATTTCAAAAGTCATTATTATGTCTACAGGTAAGATATCTTGGGAAGCAGAACTGTAAACAAAATACTGATAGATTTAAATAAATGTAAAATTTCACCATAGTTTTTAATCTCAAATTTTTATTTCCCACAGTTACATATAAAACCCCTCTTTAAAAAGTGTTAATAACTAAAGTCACTACCATATTCTCCCTTCATGGAGGCCCACCACGGATCATGGTAAAATGTGAAATCACTCTAATGACTATTTTATTAAAATACTACTTCTCATGAGTAGTTCTGTTTTCATGCTGTCTTACATAAAGTCCAGGAGGTTTTTTCATCTTTAACTTATTAACTAAGATCTCCTTTTAAATCCATCTTATTAAGCAATGTTGGACCAGTAAGTCATATAGTTAATGTTGTTGGGGTTTCAGGATTGTGGGATATCCTAGTCAAGATAACCCATCTTAGATTTAACCCCCCTATAGGCAAATGCAAGCTTAATTATACAATAATCAGTAAATAAGTAATTTAAGACTGTGGTTAGTACTTCAAGAACATCAGTAGGATGACACAATAGTGATTAACTGGAGTTGGGAGGCAGCTACCTAAGGTACAAAGGAGGAGACTATGTTCAGATAGTTCAGATGGTGGATATGATATAGTCCACTGATTAGAACAGAGAAGAAAAAGGAAATTCTAGCCACATGATGATCTGATGGAAGAACATTCCAACTAGGAAAATTTACAGTGCAAAGACTCCAGAAGTGAGAGTGACCATGGTATATTCAAGGATCAGGAAGCCCAGGGAGGGAGGGAGCAAAGGTGAGGAATAGACACCAAGAGTTGTGCAGAGGCCGGATTATGTAGGGCTTCTAGGCTCAGGGACTCTAGATTAAAACTCAAGTCTACATTATTCCAAAACCCATAGCCTGCACCAGTGTGCAAACTGCCCCTCTGTGGGTCCGTTCGGGACTTTAAACATGATTGAGGAATAATTTTCTAAGAGAGTTTTACTTTCTGTGGAGTCATGGTCAGACCAATTTAATTTCTCCAGACGAATATCACCGAGAGCTCTTCACTGCAGTTGTCTCCAGAGAGCATATCATAAATGACCCATCAGTGACCTTATCATAATGAGAGGTAAATTTTACACACCGTTGCACAGAAAATTACCTTTGATGGGAATTGTGCATGGAACTCACATCTCATACACAGCAGGCTAAAATTCTAGCATCAAAATGACAGCTAATGGAATGGAAGTGCAGCTGGTCACTTTTGCTGCAAGCACTGTGGAACTAGATAGAATGAAATTTCTATATGGCAAAGTATGAAAGGTTATATTACGTGTTTTCTATCTGATAGCCTCCAATGCTGGTTTTTATGGACATTCTTTCTTAGTCCTAGAGCCTTCACAGAAAACAAAGAGGTGACGTAAAATAAGAAGATGCAAAGATGTAAGCCAAAATGAGATTTCTTAGAATTATATGCTTCTGAAAATTTAAATCGACCTGAATTAACAGCAGTTCAAATCGGTCATACACCATAAACCGTATCCCTCAAGATTTGTGTGGTAATTTTTTTTCCAGCACTTTTAATACAACAAAGAGTCATATCATGAATGCAAGTCCTGTATCGTGTTTATTTTCATAAATAGTTAACATCTGCTCAAATAAACTCCAAAGTTGCTGAGCATTTTAATTCAACACTTGGGTTGAATGCATGATAAGAGCAGTTTAATTTCTGTGCTTTGATCAAAACCCTAAGAACAATATCCTTTCACACAAGTCTGATGAATATTCTTAACCCACCACTGCTTTAATTGGTGGAGATACATTTACTTTGTGAAAATACAATCACAGTAATTATAGAAAACCATAAGAAAATATAAATAATTGTACAATCCCCATGGGCACCTTAAGCAGCACCGTGGGAGTTTTATTAACAACCACATGTGAGCAACCAGATTTGACTTTCTGATCTTCTCTGAAACGTGAAGGAGTTGTCTTGGTTATGAAACAACAGAGTACACTCTGGCAGTGATAATGAGACTAGAGAAATACATTAACCACTTTAATAAGGACGTGAAAAATTCTTGCTGCTCATTAAAATGAAACAATGTGGAAGATCTCAAACTGTTCCCATTTTCTTAGCCAATGAGTCAGAATAAAGCCCCTTTTAATGATGTTGTTTTCTCTTTGCTGCTGTTGAGGAATATATTGTTCAAGTTCAACAAGAACTCACTTTGGCAGTGTGTTTCAGAAACACTTGTTACAATATTGAAATTCAGGTGATGGTATTGACCAACTATTTATCCTAACCTCTAGTCCTAAAATGTTATAATTTTAGTGTAAGACCTTTGGAGCATATTACCTTATTAACTAAACATTCTTTGAAGATGTTAAGTATGTAGCCTCAAACCTTCAATGACCCTCTTTCTCTCAAGGGAAATTTTGAAATGTATACATGTTCTCTACAAATGGCTGGTGTTAAATTAATTATTGTTGGCTTTTCCCAGCTGTGAGTTCATTTGGTTCTCATTTTCTAACTCATGACTTCCCATGTGCATGGATTGTTGCTGCTGAGTGTTCTCCAGGGAAAGCTTGGACAATTGCTTTTTCATTAGAAGAATTACAGTCAATATACTATAAATCACTTTACAGTGTGTCATCATAGAGCTCTTTTTTTCTGTAGATAAATGAATTGCTTTTAATTATTTGTAGTACTTTCCTTTCTTCCATGCATGGTATCTGCTATCAGAACCTCTATCTGCTTTATGTTCTAAAAATAGCCTTTAAAACTTCTTATATATATTTTAAGATCACTAAAGGCATCATTTTAATTGAGGTTTATTAAATATTATCTGACTAATACTATTAGTGACATTACCAAGGGACATTGACATTCCTCTGTCTAATCTGGTGAGGTATACAGGTGGTAAGGATATTGCTGTCATATATATAAGGTTTCGGTGTCAAAATGTATACAACTGCAAAGGATGGTTGTTATAGCATATTAGAATTGGCAGTTGGTTTTAGTAGCAGAGATAAAGAGTTTTCCAGACAAGCAAAAGCTGAAGGAGTTTAGGGGTGCCTTGCTGGCTCAGCCAGTAGAGCATGAGACTCTTGATCTCAGGGTTGTGAGTTCAAACCCCACATTGGGTATGGAGCCTACTTAAAAATAAAAAAAAGCTGAAGGAGTTCAGCACCACTAGGCAGGCCTTACAAGAAATATTAAAGGAAATTTTGAAAGCTGAAGCAAAAGGGCACTAATTAGTAACAGAAGAATCTTTGAAAATATAAATCTCATTGGTAAAGGAAGGTATATGGTTAAATTCAGAATACTGAAATATGGTAGTGATGGTAGTTAAATCATTTATAAACCTAGAATGAATATTAAAAGACAAAAGTAGCAAAAATAATGATATAATAATTTGTTAAGGGCTACTCAAGATAAAAAGATGCGAATCATAAAATCAAAAACATAAAACGTGGGTAGAGGGAGTAAAAATGTGGAGCTCTCTAGTATACATTCAAACCTAAGTTATTATCAGATTAAAATAGACTATTACAAATATAAGATGTTTTATGTAAGCCTTGTGGTACCAACAAAGCAAAAACCTGTATAGTAAATACACAAAAGAGAAAGAGAAAGGAATCTAAGCATACCACTATGGAAAGTTACTAAATCACAAAGGATAAGAATAAAAATTAAGAAAAAACAAACTAATGAATTAAAAATAGCTGGAAAACAATTAACAAATGGCAATAGTAAGTCCATACCTATCAATAATTACCTTAAATGTAAATGGACTAAGTGTTCCAATCAAATGACATTGAGTGGCTGATTGAATAAAAAAAATAAGATCCAACTATATGCTGCCTACAGGAGACTGATTTTAGCTTTGAGACCACACACAGACTGAATGTGAGGGGATGGAAAAGATATTCCATACAGGTAGAAGCCAAAAGAAAGCAGGGTTAGCTATACTTATATCAGACAAAATATGCTTTAGGGGAAAAACTGTAATAAGAGACAGAAAAGGTCACTATATAATGAGGAAGGGGTCAATCCAAAAAGTGAATATAATGTTGGTAAATATCTATGTGCCCAACATAAGAGGACCTAAATATTTAAAGCAAATATTAACTGACCTTAAGGAAGAAATAGAAAATAATAATAATAGAGGGCTTAAATAACCCACTTACAACAATGGATAGAGCATCCAGACGGAATATCAATAGGAAAATATTGAATCTAAGACACACTAGGCTAGATGGACTTAACAGATATTTATAGAACATTCCATCCCAAAGCAAAGAATACATATTCTTATCAAGCACACACAAAATACTCTAAAATATTCTCCACGATAGATTATATGTTAGGCCACAAAACAGGTCTTAATAAATTTAAGAAGATTGAAATTATATCAAGCAACTTTTTCTACCACAATCGTTTGGTACTAGAAATTATTTGCAAGGAGAAAATTATAAAATTCTTAAGTGTGGAGATTAAATAACAATCAACGGGTCAAGAAGATCAAAAGAAAAATTAAAAAATATCTTGAGACAAATGAAAATGGAACTACAGCATACCAAAATGTAGGAGATGCACCAAAAAGCAGTGCAAAAAAAAAAAAAATTCATAGCAATAAATGCTTACATTAAGAAGCAAGAAAGATCTCAGGTAAACAACCTAACTTACACTTCAAAGAAGCAGACAAAGAAAAACTAAGCCCAAAGTTAGCAGAATGAGGGAAATAACAAAGATCAGAGCAGAAATAAATGAAACAGAGATTAAAAAGGCAGTAGAAAAGTCAATCAATGAAAGCAAGAGTGGCTTTTTGAAAAGATAAATGAAACAGGCAAACCTTTAGCTAGACTCCCCTCTCCCCAAAAAAAGAAAGAAAGAAAAAAAAGAACTCAAAATTGGAGTTGAAGAGGGATTACAACTGATACCACAGAAATACAAAGGATCATAAGAGAACTGTAAACAATTATACACCAACAAATTAGACAACCTAAAAGAAAGATAAGTTCCTGGAAACATTCAACTCACCAAAACTAAATCATGAAGAAGTAGAACATCTGAACAGACAATTACTAGTAAGGAGATTGAATCCATAATCAAAAACTTCCCAACAAACAAAAGTCCAGGACCAGACAGATTCACTAATGAATCTACTAAACATTTACAGAATAAGTAACATTAATTCTTCTCAAACTCTTCCCCAAAATAGAAGAGCATGGAACACTTCCAAACTCATCTTATGAGTCCAGCATTACCTTGATACCAAAACCAGACAAAGACACCGCAAGAAAAGAAAATTACAGGCCAATATCCATGATGACACAGATGCTAAAATTTTCAACAAAATATTTGAAAACTGAATTCAACAATACATGGAAAGAATCATACACTGTGATTACATGGGATTTATTCCAGGGATGCAAGGATGGTTCCACCTGTGCAAATCAATCACTGTGATGTACCTACCACAAACAAAAGTGAGGATAAAAATCATATGATCATCTCAATAGATGCAGAAAAAGCATTTGGCAAAATTCATCATCCATTTGTCATAAAAACTCTCAACAAATTAGGTATAGGTGGAATGTACCTCAACATAATAAAGGCCATATCTGAGAAGCTCACAGCTAATATCATACTTTATGGTAAGAAGCTGAAACTTTTCCTGTAAGATCAGCAACAAGACAAGGATGCCCACTCTTGCCACTTTTATTCAGTATAGTACTAGAAGTCCTTGTGGGAGCAATTAAAAAAAGAAAAAGAACTAAAAGACTCCAAATCAGAAAGGAAGAAGTAAAATTGTCTCTATTTGCATATGACATCATATATATACATATATATACATATATATACATATATATACATATATATACATATATGTATATACATATATATACATATATGTATATATACATATATGTATATACATATATATACATATATGTATATATGTATATATATATACATATATATACATCATATATGATGCATATGACATCATATATATACATATATATACATATATATACATATATATACATATATATACATATATATATGTATATATATATATACATATATATACATCATATATATACATATATATACATATATATATATATATATATATATATATACGCACACACACACACACTTTAAAGACTTCACCAATAAATTGTAAGAACTTTAAAGACTTTAAAGACTTCACCAATAAACTGTAAGAACTGGTAAACAAATTCAGTAATGCTGCAGGATAAAAAATCAATTGTTTATATACTAAAAATGAACTAGCAGAATGAGAAGTTAAGAAAACAGTCCCATTGACAATTGCATCAAAAAGAATAAAATACCTAGGAACAAATTTAACCAAGGAGGTGAAAGACAGGTCCATTGAAATCCAATAAGATAATGATGAAAGAAATTGTAGAAGACACGAATAAATACAAAGACACTCCATGTTTATAGATTGGAAGAATTAATATTGTTTAAATGCCCATAGTAGCCAAAGCAATCTACAGATTTAATGCAATCCCAATTGAAATTCCAATGACATTTTCCAAAGAAATGGAACAAACAATCCTATAATTTTTATGGAACCACAAAAGACCCCAAAAGCAATCTGAGCAATATAACCAAAGCACTCATGAGAAAGAAGAACAAATCTGGGGGCATTATACTTCCTGGTTTCAAACTGTATTACAAAGGCACAGTAATCATAATAGTATGGTATTGGCATGAAAACAGACACATAGATCTACAAAGAACAGATTAGAGAGCTTAGAAATAAACCCATGCATGGGTGTAAAAAATATTCAGGAGCACCTGGGTGGCTCAGTCAGTTGGGCATTGGACTTCGGCTCGGGTCATGATCTCACGGCTCTAGAATTTGAGACCCACATCGGGCTCTGTGCTGACAGCTCAGAGCCTGGGGCCTGCTTCGGATTCTGTGTCTCCCTCTTTCTCTGCCCCTAACCCACTCGCATTCTGTCTCTGTCTCTCTCAAAAATAAATAAACATTTAAAAAAATTCATTTTTCAAAAGAGCCAAGAATGTTCAATGAGGAAAGGACAGTTCCTTAAGTAAATAATATTTAAAAACTGGACAGCTACATGCCAAAGAATGAAACTGGACCACTATCTTACACCATACACAAAATAACTCAAAATATGAATTAAAAACTCAGACATAAGACCTGAAACCATAAAACCCCTAGAAGAAAATATAGATGGTAAGCATCTTGACATAGATCTTTGCAGTGATTTGGGGGGATATGACACCAACCAAAGGAAACAAAATAAAAAATCAACAAGTGAGACTATATAATACTAAAAGATTTCTTCACAGCCAAGAAAACCATCAATCTATGGAATGGGGGAAAATATTTGCAAATTGTATATCCAACAGGGAGTTAATATTTAAAATGAATGAAGAATACATACAACTCAATAGCAAAAAAAAAAAAATAAGATGATTAAAAATAGGCAGAGGAAGTAAATAGATATTTTTCCAAGAAATACATGCAAATGACCAACAGGTGTGCAAAGGTGCACAAATCACTAATCATCTGAGAAGTGCAAATGAAAACCACAATGAGATATCACCTCACACCTGTTAGAATGGCTGGTATCACAAAGACAAAAAATAACAAGTGTTGGTGAGGATGTGGAGAAAAGGGAACTCTTGTGCTCTGTTGGTGGACATGTAAATTGGTGCAGCCACTATGAAAAACAGTATGGAGGTTCTTCAGAAAATTAAAAATAGAACTACCATATGATCCAGTAATTCCACTCCTGAATATATATCTAAAGAAATGAAATCATTTTCTTAGAAGATACATGTATTCTCATGTTTCATGGCAGCGTTATTTATAATAATCCAAGACATGGAAACAACCTAAGTGTCCATCCGTGGATGAATGGATAAAGAAAATGTGGTTTATACGTACAATAAAATATTTTCAGTCAGAAAAGAGAAGGAAATCCTACCATTCATGGTAACTTGGATTGACCTTGAAAAAAACTAACTCATGGATACAGAGAGCAGATTGGTAGTTACTAGTGGTGTGGTGGCTGAGGGGGGCAGGAGTGGATGAAATGGGTGTAGGTGGTCAAAAGGCACAAATTTTCAGTTATAATATAAATAAGTTCTGCGGGTTTAACATACAGCATGATGACTAGAGTTAATAGTACCATACAGGCATACCGCAGATATACTGCAGGTTCAGTTCCAGACCACCACAATGAAGCAAATATCTCGAAAAAGCAACTGACATGAATTTTTTGGTTTCCCAGGGCATATAAAAGTTATGATTACATTATACTTAGCATATTAAGTGTGAAATAAATAGTATTATATCTAAAAAACAATGTACTTACCTTAATTTGAAAATATTTTATTGCTAAAAAATGATAACCATCCTCTGAGCTTTCAGTAAATCATTATCACTGATCACAGATCACTACAACAAATCTATTAAAAATAATAAAGCTTGAAATATGTGAGAATTACCAAAATGTGACAAAGAGACACCAAATGAGCAAATGCCACTGGAAAAATGGCTCCAGTAGAACTTCACTTGACACAGGGTTGCCACAATGTTCAATTTGTTTAAAACAAACAAACAAACCAAAAAAACATATCTGGGAAGTACAATAAAGGAAAGCATAATAAAACAAGGTATGCTTGTATTGTATATTTGAGAGTTGCCAAGAGAGTAGATCTTAAAATTCTCTTCATAAGGAAAAAAAAGAATTGTAGCTATGTGAAGTGATTGGATGTCAACTAAACATTGTGGTGATCATTTCACTGTAAATACATATATCAACTCATTGTGTTGTATACTAATACAACGGGGTATGTCAATTATTTCTCAATAAAAACTAGCAAAAGTTAAAGTAAAATAGATAGAAAAACATAAAAGTAAAAAAATAGAAAAAAGAAAGCTATAGTTTTCATTTTTCATGATGCTTGAGGAGAAGCAGACTTAATTAAAAGAAGATTTAGAGACCAATGAGACATAGAAACGTTGAAAGGCTTCCTAGGTACTTTCATGGGTGTTAAAACAGAAGTTAGTCATTCCTTGTTATGTCTAATTTTGTTTTTTAATTAAAGCTCTCTCTTTTCTTGGGACACCTGGGTGGCTTAGTCAGTTAAGTGTCCGACTCTTGATTTCGGCTCAGGTCATGATCTCACCGTTTGCGAGGTGGAGCCCATGTCGGGCTTTGTGCTGTCAGCACAGAACTCACTTGGGATTCTCTCTCTCCTCCTCTCTATCCCTCCCCTGCTCACTCTGTCGCGCATTCTCTCTCTCTCTCAAAATAAATAAATAAATAAATAAATTTAAAAGAAAGAAAAAGCTCTCCCTTTTCTTTATACAAGAAAATAAAGTAGCACTTGTCATGTTAGGGTCAGTTTTTAGGAAGAGAAATTTCCTTAGGTTTGTCCTGAAAGTAGAGAGAAAATAAAAGAGCAACACACAAGAAGTGAAATTAGCTGTGAATAACAACAGGCATGAGAAAAAAGGATAACATTATGTGGTATTTAGTGTTGTGCTGGAGGACTTGGGAAGCCTGGTTTTTCACAAGAGCCCCAGGTGGCATGGTCAGCCCTGGAGATGCAGGAAAATAGAGGTATAACAGGAAGAGAACAGCTTTAGGGTGAGTGTCCCATGTAATGAAATCCTCATGTTGGAAAAGCCTAATTTTTTTTTGATTTGTCCAAAATTTTATTAATGTTCAGTCTAAAAGGCTTTACACCTGTGGTATGCCAAGTCATAGGAGTTCTTAAAGAAGTTACCCTTTAAGATTTGGTCCTTGGCTTGGAAGTTATGGGGCCTTAGTATTCTTTTGTTAAGCAGTTTGGAGAATTCCTGATCTTGGTCCAGGGCTGGTAATATTGTGCCATTTTCTTCTCCCTCACAAAAATCGTTCTCAGTAATGTTAAAGCAGTCAGGGAAACCTGAGTGTTCTCATGAATTTGCAATCTCAATTTTATCAATGCCACCAGCTTCTTCCATTAGAAGACACAGCCAAGTGAATTTCTTTAGGATTTTCTTTCATTGAACATCAACCTATATCTTTTGTAGAGATTTTGTCAGTTTAAATAGTTTACTAGTAAGCCTAGAGTTTTCTTGGGATTATTCCTTACAGGGACAATTACAAAGAACAGTAAATCAATTTAAATTGTGTGCTGAAGGAAGCTATTTGGGGTGAGGTGGCTCCCAAGAGCCACTTCAACCACCATTTCACAGTAAATGATTGTTCCAGGAAGCTTAGCAGATAGATAAAGTAAATATATTGAGTAACAAACTGAAAAGTCACTTACTGCTTTTTTCAGCAGCTATTTAAAGAGTACTTTCAGTACCCAGGAGTATCAGTGCCTCCAACAAACTGGTAATATAATTGAACATTCCCCTAAATAGATTTATAAATGACTTTCTAAAATAGAGTCTACTTTTTAGGCTTTTTCAACATAAGGATTTCATTACATGAAGTTTTTCATTCACTGATAGACTAATTTATACATTTGACTGGATAGTGATTGCACTACTGGCACTATTTGTGCTGGAGGAAGCACAGTAGGTTTTGGAGATGAAGATAGAAAAGTCTTTTATTTGCAGAGCTTACATTCTGGAGGGGAATAACAACTGTAAACAAGTAATCATGCATAATAATATTTCAGGAAGTGGTTTGTGCTGTGAGAATAAATGAATGGAACGTGAGGTAGCATAAGTGGAGCGTGAAACTTTTTTAGGTAAGATAGTCAGTAAAGCCCTCCTGGAGGCATTAGAACAGAGCAGATGAATGAAAGACAATGATGTAAAAGGGTGCAAGGAAAGCATCACAGGTGGAGAGAACAGCAAGAGCAAAGGCCCTGAGGCAGGCAAGGAGATAGATTATATTAGTACCTTATAGAGCAATATAGCGATTTTGGAATTTATCCTAAGTGTTATGGGAAGCGAGTAAATAATTTGTAGCAAAGGAGTAATATAATGTGATTATATTTAAAAAATAATTGTGGGGGCGCCTGGGTGACTCAGTCGGTTAAGTGTCCGACTTCAGCCCGGGTCACGATCTCGCGGTCCGTGAGTTCCAGCCCCGCATCAGGCTCTGGGCTGATGGCTCAGAGCCTGGAGCCTGCTTCGGATTCTGTGTCTCCCTCTCTCTCTGCCCCTCCCCCGTTCATGCTCTCTCTCTGTCTCAAAAATAAACCTTAAAAAAAAATTATAAAAAATAATTGTGGCTGCTTTTTGGAGAACAGATGATAGAGGGTAACAGGTGAAGCAGTAGAAGGAGCTCAGCTTGGAGGCTAACAGTGTCATCTACATGTGCTTATAATGATGCTAGGAACAGAATGATGTAGTGGAGAAATGGACCACTTGAAGATATATATTGAAGGACAAAGCCACAGGACCTGCCAAAGAAAAGAATAAAATAGCCATATGCCAAGACTCATGTCCTGTGGATGTCCACATGGTTGATTTTTAAGTCATTTATTTCTCCAAAGTTAGATTTCCCTAAAAAATCGTCATTTGGACTAAGTAGTAGCTAAGTGAGATTTTGGAAGTAAGAGAGTAAACACAGCACTAAAGAAATTAACCAGAGAATTCTACATTTGATGATTTAGATTCATGGTATGTGTGGTTTGTTGAAGTAGAAGTTCAATAGGCTGAGAAAATTACTTTCTAGGAACAGCGGTTCATGAAATCTCCGTGGTAGGCCCTGGGTGACCTGGCCCAGTTGACCATCCCAACCACCGTGGTCTTCCTTCTCTCTACTCCCACCAAGTCGCTCTTTCTTCTTCTAATACCTTTACATTCTCTCTGCCTCTTCCTAGGAAGTTCTTTCATTAGTCATTTTGGGCACATGCCAGGGCCTCAAAGCTTTTCAGGGGCCTGGAAAAAGTCCAGGAACTGAGGAAATGAATATTATCTCAAAAATATGATAAGCAAATTGCAAAAGTAGGATTAATAAATTTAAATTAAATATCTACAAAACACAATATATGTTAACTCCCTTAACTGCTAAATTTAAATATTCATAAAATTTCATGATATTGGAAATAATTTTTTGGTCAGATTCCTGAATGTGCTGAATAATTACAACCAAACATAAATTACATGCATCACTAGTAGCAAATAAAATTTAAAGGCAAAATTATAAGATCTATTTGGAGGTTTTTGTAATGAAAAATATATAATGGATGTGGGTGTATTTTAATATGTTTGCCATGATGTGTAATTGAATTTCCAAAGATTAAAAGCCTTACATTTTTTTAAATGTTTATTTATTTTGGGGCAGGGGAGGGGCAGAGAGAGAGGGAGACACAATCTGAAGCAGGCTCCAGGCTCAGCTGTCAGTACAGAGCCCATCACGGGGCTTGAAGTCATGAACCACAAGATCATGACTTGAGCCAAAGCTGGGACACGTAACCAACAGCTACCCGTGGGCCTGAAGATCCTTTAAAAGTCCTAAAATGACCCTGCTTAACTACACTCTAAATAATGTACATGGCTGCACATAGTTGGAAGGGTAAAAAAAGAATTTCAAAGATTCCTCATGTATTTTTTTCTCTTGCCTCACCTTTGATTGCCAATTCAACAAGATAAAATAAGGAGTGCCCTAGCTATTTCGAAATCCACAAGCTCTTATTTTTTTTTTTTAATTTGAGTATGGTTGACACACAGTGTTACTTACATTAGTTTCACGTATACAACAAAGTGATTCAGCTTCTCTATACATTATGCTATCCTTACCACAAGTATAGCTACCATCTGTCACCATACAACACTGTTATAGTATCATTGACTATGTTCACTATGATGTGCCTTTTATTCCTGTGACTTATTCATTCCATAACTGGAAGGCTATATTTCCCACTACAACTTTTTTGAAGGGCAACTTCGCAGTAAATGCTCATTTTTAAAATTTGCTTTGACCCAGCAATTCTGCTTCTAGGAATTTATCTTAAGGAAATAATTGGACCAGTACACAAAGATATATAAGGATGCATATTATAGAAGCATTGTTTATAGCAGTGAAAAATGGAAGCAACCTCCAGAGAGTTCCATAATTGGAGATTGGCTTATTTTCAACATTTTTTCAGTATGGAAAGATGTCAATGAAATAGTTGTAAAAAGAAAAAAAGAACAGATTTATTATGATTTTGTAATAATTTTTTTAAAAGAAAGAGAAATGAGGGTGCCTGGATGACTCCGTCAGTTCAGTGTCTGACTCTTGATTTCGGCTCAGGTCGTGATCTCATGATCATGGGGTTGGAGCCCTGCGTACAGCTCTGTGCAGTCTGCTGAGAACCTGGTTGGAATTCTGTCTCTCCTCTCTCTCTCTGCCCCTCCCCCTGCATAGGCTCTCTCTTTCAGAATAAATAAATAAACTTTAAAAAAAGAAAAAATAAAGAAAGGAAAGTGAGTGTTTATGTGTGTATAAACATAAGGAAGTCTGGAAGTATTTATACGAAAATGTTAGCAGTGATCGTCTTTAGGTAGTAGGACTGCAAATTTTTACTTAAAAAAAACCCAAAAACTTCTTTATTGTCAGATTGTTGTTTCCAGTAAATGTAAACTTTGTATAATCCACTAAGATAGCATGGTTATTTCTGTTTTGATACATAATATTCTAGAAATAACAAGTGAATTTAAAATGCCTCCTTTAATTCCATAATATCAACAAGATTGTCAACTCCAGCAAACGTTTCTTTGATACAAAAACAAAACCCAAGAAGAGATGATATTAGAGAGGCTTAGATTCATTTACATGTCGTTTTGCAGATGAATATACTTTTGAATGGCATCCAACCAAAACCAGCTTTGAGATGCTCTTCTGTTGTTGTGGAAATGAGCCCTGCAGAGGCATTCTTCTCTGTGGGGTCCTTGAAAAGAGTTGAGTATTGCTTCAGTTTTTAAGAAATGTAAATACTGGTGCATTGTCTTCTCTTGTGGCATATTGGTAGTGAGACTTCAGACACTGTTGTCTAACTTATCAAACTATTCTTAAAGAAATGGGATCAATTGTTGAAAATGGCTCAGTCCCTAGGTGAATTTGCCTTGAAGGAACTTTGTGTTGGGGGGGAGGGAGGGGTATTCTCTCACTTTGTGTTGGCTATGTGTATCTGCCTTTCATATAAAAGAACCTTTTTTATGGAGATTTGAAAGAGCTTCTGGGGAAATGCAGGAAGAGTGATTTCTTTAAGTGAGAATAACTTAAAAACTTTGTGTTCATTACCGCAGGTAAGGAACTATGGTTTTGTAAAACTTGCCTTCTGCCCAATTGAGAAACCTCACTCATGTGCTCATTTTATTTAACATTCTTTAAGGCCTTTAATGGACATGGTATAGAGGAAAGGACATCAGAGTAGAAATCAGAAGGCCTAGTTGCTAGCTTTTTAGTAACTGTGTGACCCTGAGGTCAGCAACTCAGCCTCTGGGTTTTTTTTTTTTTTTTATCTCCATTACACAGTGTTAAGGATCCCTGATAGCCTTCCAAATGGCCTCAACTCAATAAATAAAGTAACCTAGCTGTTGGAAAACCATGATGTCCTGCAACAACACGAGGTGCTTCTGTGAGGTACAGAAGGTTCTGAGTGCTTTAGGGGATACAGGGATGAACAAGATATGATCTCCTCTTGCAGAGAGGCTTCCAACCTAGTCAGGAAAACAGATCCCCAGCTATCTGTGAGATTAACAAGAGAGGAGGAGGCAAAGGAACTATACTATGAACTAAGTATAGAACTATGGAAATGGGCATCTGGGTGGCTCAGTTGGTTGAGCATCCAACTCTTGATTTCAGCTCAGGTCATGATTCCAGGCTCATGGGATCAAACCCCACATCAAGCCCCACATTGAGCCCCACATCAGGCTCTGTGCTGAGCATGGAGCCTGCTTATGATTCTCTCTCTCTCTCCCCTTTGCCCTTCTCCCCCTTTGTGTGCACGTGCACTGACTAGGGAGGGAGGGAGGAAGGAGGAAGGGAAAGAAAGAAGGAAAGACAAAGAAAGAAAGAAAGAAAGAAAGAAAGAAAGAAAGAAAGAAAGAAAGAAAGAAAGAAAGAAAGAAAGAAAAAGAAAGAACTATGGAAACATGAGTTACATTATAGTGTTATCCATTTTACCAGGGGCATAATAGAGAGCCTACTAGCCTTCTTGGTGGTAGAATGAAAAGACACAGGGAGGTAATCTTGTCCTAGTGGAAAGAATTATCCACATTCTCTCATTAAATCTTCTAATTAGATGCAGGAGCATTTTTATTGTCCCTTTATTTTTGAGGCACTCTTGCAGATCGGCACAAATGAAACTAAGCCTCCTGGTTTCCAATGTATTCTGTCTCCAGAATTTCTCCCCAAAAGGGTGATGTGGACTATTTTTTGTTTCTCTGATTGTTACAGAGTTCAGCTTCATTTTTACCTTTGTGAACCTATGCTGACTTACACAAGCAACAAAGAGGAACAGTTTTATCAATTAAAGGATGGCAGACTGTGAAATTCTCTCCTCTAAAACTCCAGCTGAGTAAGAACATCAGCATATTCAGGAGAGAAAACGCTGACCTAATATCACTGGCTTTCAGCCAGTCCTGAATAAAGCATGAGTGAACTTGTAGTCTGGATGGTAAATAACTGAGTGAACTCTTACTATGAATGGTCAGAGTTTTAAGGCATAGATGTCTGTGCTTCTCTTGTGTTATTTTGCTTCCAATTAAGACATCAGGATAGGTATCATATGGTACCATGAAGTATGGCAGGTGTATCGATTAGAAATCCGTTCAGCTTTAGCTTACAACAAAAACAAGAAGAAAAGACACAATTACCAGTGGAACAGATATTAGCTCTAAGTAAGAATTTTATTGTCCCTGTTTAACAGTCCTCATTTAGACTCTTGTCCTTTTTTTCAAGATTTAGGATTTTATTTTTAAGTAATCTCTGCACCCAATGTGGAGCTCAAATTCACAACACCAAGATCAGCACCATGCTGTACCAACTGAACTAACCAGGTGCCCCTAGATTTGTCCTTTTATATAATTTTTATATTGTTTCTTTCTTGGTGTCTTGGGACCTTTAAAAGCAGTTATCGTGAGGGTAGCTCACAGACCACATACTTCTCAGGTTTGAGTACTTGCTATCTTGAACCAGGTTCATGGTTGATTGTAACCATGAAAAAGGTGCAAAATACAGCATTTCTTTCTGTTTCTCTTGGAATTGCAAGGACAGGAAACCATCTCTGAGGAGAAGAAGGAGCTGATTGTGAAAATAATCTTAAATTATTTCAGAAATGCTGTGGTGGGGAAATACTCTGCAGGACATGGGTGAGAAAGTTCTAGTGGCTCTCTGTGGATTGCAGACCATGAATCTCATGTACTGCCCTGCACCATGTGGCTTTTCCCAGATGCCCAGGATGTACAGTGTACCTTTTAAGTAAACAATTCAAATGACTAATTAGTTGCCTGCCTCTAATTATCTTCCTCATACAGCATACTAGAAAGCGCATTTAACCCTTGAAATTAAAAGCAACATTTATTTCTCATGGAGAGAAGCAGTCAAGATTTTTTTTTTTTTTTTGCTTACTTAAAAGACTCTGGAATTTATGTAGACAAGTTTGTGCCTATAGGGCTTACTAGTGTTTTTATTCTATGTTGATTCTTTTCTTTTGTAATATTGTTAAAAATTGCATTCTGCAGCTTTATGTTTTCTAGATTGCATCCTATGCAGCATATCACACAGCAGCAATCATGGTTTTAGATCTCTAACACCAAAGTATCATTACACAGTAATTGAAAGTTAATGATTTTTAAATTAACTATACATGAAAGTTATTAAAAACTGTGTTTTTTTTCTCCATCTTATAGTAATAGGACAGAGAGAGAGTATATTGGTTAAGAGGTTTTAGAGTTGGGCAAAGCTGATTTCTCACTGAGTCTCTACCATTTACTATCCCCTTTGCCACATTTGTTGCCTAGAGATATTATTCCTACTTCACAGAGTTATTTTAAGGATGGAACTAAGAAAGATAACATGGATATTAGCTTAATACAGCCTGAGGATATCGCCTAGAATCAACAAAGGATGGGCATCTTTATTATTAATGATAAACAAGTTGTAAACACTGGATATTTAATACCAGCAATTATGAATATGACTTTTCTCTTCCTTTTATTGACCATTCAGCTAAAGCAGAGTTTGGGGCTTTTAAACATTTTATTCCTCTATTCATTGTCCAAGTGTAAAAAAGCTTAATTTAAAACTGTTAAAGAGTACTTAGTCATTGTTAGGAAAAAGCTTCTTACATTTTATAACCTTGAGCCCAAACCCATGTCAATCCTCTTTATAGACAATGTCCCATCTTTAAATAACATCTTTTTTATAAGTTTATTTTTATTTGTTTTGAAAGAGAGAAAGAGCAAGCAGGTGAGGGGCAGAGAGAGAGAGAGAGAGAGAGAGAGAGAATCCCAAGTAGGCTCAGTGCTGTCAGCCCAGAACCCCACGTGGGGCTCAGTCTCACGAACCATTAGATCATGACCCGAGCCGAAGTCAAGAGTCAGACGCTTAATCAACTGAGCCACCCAGGCACCCCAACATCTTAAATAACATGTTAATGTCTTCAAGAAGCAAGGCAGTGTAGTTACTCCTTATTTTGCTGATTCAGCAAAGGATAAATTAAAAAAATATATCAAATACCTCAAAGATGTCACTGAGTGTTGCATCATTCCCTTTTCTATGTCAGCTAAGCCCCCTGACTCACAGGAACTACTGCAATGAGTAGAACTCACAGAACTACTGGACCTACTTCAGGGCGGCAATACTAAATATTGTGGCAGACAAACCCCAGTGTGGTCAACCCTGGAATCCTTATTACATTTACCCATATTAACCACAGTGAAAATGTGTCCATATTTTAATCTCTAATGGATTATAAATTCCTTGAGCAACTTGCTCTAAAAAAGTAATTGTGCCTGTCTTCAGACAGTTTACAATTACATAGTACTCAGTTGGTACCCAGTAAAATTCTACCAACATTAGGCACAGTCATTAAAACTACACTATGATGTTTTCAGTATTTAATGCCCGAACATTGAAGACTGTTTGGAAACTAAGAAATGCAAAAGAAAAGTTGTAAACTGTCTAGTTTCCCACCACCAAACATAGCCACTGCAAACATTCTGGTGAATTTCTTTGTGGGTTTTAAAAAATGTATTTTTTCATAAGCATGTTAATTTGATTTTATTACCTTAATAAATATTTGAAATATGGATAATCTGACAAGTGGCTATACCAGTTTACTTAAGTATTCCATTTTCCCTGTAGTTTGATGTTGAAATGGTTACCAATTACTATTATAAGGAAACCTGCGATATTAATCATATTTTATAAAGCTGTCCTTGAATTTAGGATTATTTCCTTCAGATAAATTCTAAGAAGTGAGATTAATGAGTCAAAGGGTTTATACTCATGAAAAATATATGAGTGAGTACCCATTTTCAAATATATTTGACAGCTCCAGCTATTAAGTTTAAAAAATATATTGCTTCTTTGATGGGCAGCTTATTTTAAATTACATTTATTAGATTGACTAAAATCCATTCTAGAGCTTGGCAAGATTTAAATAAGTAAAATTAAATTATTTTGATGTATGGGGTGCCTGGGCGGCCCAGTCAGTTGAGCATCCGACTCTTGATTTCCGCTCAGGTCATGATCCCAGAGTCATGGGATTGAGCCCCACATTGGGCTCCACACTGAGCACAGAGCCTGCTTGGAATTCTCCCTCTCTCTCTATCTCTGTCTCTCTCCCTCCCTCCCCTCCCTCTGCCTCTCCCCCGTGTGCTCACTCACACTGTCTCACTCTCTCAAATTAAAAAAATTTAAAAATTTAAAAAATATTTAAGTTATTTTGGTGTATGGTATGAAATGAAGAGCTCAATTCTCCCTTAACTCATCATGTTTTTAATCTTCTGATTCCCACTCCTGTCTTTCAGTTTCACCGGAGATTCTAAACTTGCCTCAAGCATGCGCTATGTGGAAACACAATCAATGCAGATAGGAGCATCCTATATGATTCAGTTCAGTTTGGTGATGGGCTGTGGCCAGAAATACACTCCACACATGGACAATCAGGTGAAACTGGAGTACTCAACCAATCATGGCCTCACCTGGCACCTGGTCCAAGAGGTAAGTCTGTTTTCTCTAACACTTGTGATGAGTAGGCTTCTTTTTACATAGGAAGCAGAGAATTACAGTTTCAAAAGTTTAGGTTTGGTTGAAAAGGAACAATATTATTTATAATTTAGAATTGACACAGGTAGCAATAAGGATTTCCACATTCTGCACTGGCAGATGCCAAAAGGTAATTGAAAATAAAAAAGAAACGGGAATAACTTCAGGACCGGATACTCTAGGATGATGATGTTTTGAATATTATTTTCTCTAACCCTCTTCCTCCATAAATACATCTCTTTCTTCTCTATCCCTGTAATATATCTTCATCTGTTCTTTTCTAAGTCTCTTTACTTGTAGGTAGACCATATTAAGAATATGACATGTCTTACCTTAAAAAAAAAAAGAAATACAAAAATACAGTTTCTTAGGATAAAGTGTACTTCTTTATTCATACACACAGAGATCTGACATTGCAATAATGCATAAATAACAGTGAATAGAATAATTCTACCAAATGCCAATGTTATGATAACAGGTCACAAAAATGGGTCCTGATCCATTTCCATGTTTATATGTGAGGATTAGGATTAAACAACATTTAATTTCATGGTGGCACTTGTTCCCATTATTTCCCAAATATTTTAGCCTCAGAGAAGGGAAAATCATGGACTGCATCCATATTGCACATGGTTAAGAAAATGACATTAGATTTCTCTAAGGCCTTTTTCACTTATGCTGAGTGAGTAAACATATGGCCCCTGGAGGAAACAGAAGCTGAGTTTAATTTTTGCCTCCCTCTCTTTTAGGAATGCCTTCCAAGTATGCCGAGTTGTCAAGAATTCACATCAGCAAGTATTTACCACGCTAGTGAGTTCACGCAGTGGAGGAGAGTCACAGTGCTTCTTCCCCAGAAAACTTGGTGAGAGATGACATCTTTGCATATGGTTGTTACTTTCACCTTTATTACCTCTATTAGCATGGCTTGAATTCAAAGAAGAGTTAAGCACAATGGCAAGATGCATTTTCTTTGTCATCAAAAGACCCAGATCTTTCTTTTATACTGAGGATACTTGCAAAAATAGGGCTAATGAAAATTTAATTTCCAGACGGTCCCTATTTACCTTAAATTTTAGTATGGTTGACACACAATGTTACATTCGTTTTTGGTGCACAGCTTAATGATTTTTTTTAAAAAATGCTTTTTATGTATTTATTTTGAAAGGCAGACAGAGACAGAGAGAGGAGACAGAGCATAGTGGGAGGGGCAGCGAAAGAGGGTGAAAGAGAATCCCAAGCCAGCTCCACACTATCAGTGCAGAGCCCGATGCAGGGCTTGATCTCACAAACCATGAGATCATGACCTGACTTGAAATCAAGAGTTGGATGCTTAACTGACTGAGCCACCCAGGCGCCCCCCCAACTTAGTGATTTGACAACTCTATACATTATGTGATGCTTACCACAAGTGTGGCAACTGTGTGGCCATACAGCACTATTACAATACCATTGACCATATTTCCTATGCTGTGCCTCTTATTCCCATGACTTATTCATTCCATAACTGGAAGCCTGTATCTCCCACACCCCTTCACTCATTTTGCCCATCCCTCCACCCCCACCCCTGTGGCAACAACCATCAGTTTGTTCTCTGTATTTGTGGGTCTGATTCTGTTTTTTATTTGTTTATTCATTTGTTTTGTATTTTAGATTCCATGGTAAGAGAAATTATATTGTATTTGTCTTTCTCAGTCTGACTTATTTCACTTAGCATAATACCATCTGTGTCCTAGCTTTTTCTGGCCTCCCTTTTTGCCCCAACTTTTCTTTTTATGGGAGAACTCAATAAGCTGGTTCCTTTGGGTGTGACATACATAGAAGGAAAGGATACAGGAATCCAAAAACTCCTATATCAAGACAGCTTGTATTTCAAAGCTGTTTTTTCACTTCAAAGCCCTACTTTTTTATTTCAAAAGCTTAATGTACACTCTTTTCCTCTATTCACATTCTTTCAGTAACAATAAAAATCACCCCCCAAGAAGCTAAAGCCTCAGTAACTAGGGAAAAAGTTAAATACATGATAATGCTTAAGAGAAAAACACATTTTCCCCTAAATATTACATCATTTTGTGTTAGATTGATCACTCCGGGCACCTTGTGAGGAATAGATTGTAGGAAAAAGAGTGAAGACAGGGAATCACATTGGGGGTTTCAGGCATTTGCTGTTTAGGTGGCTTTGAGTATGATTGTGGCAGACATGACAAGAGCCATCATTTGTGAAATAGATTTTAATCAAATAGAGCTTGCTGATATACTGGATGGGGACTGTGGTAGAAAGGGAAGACTCAAAAACAGCTTGTAAATCCAAGGCCTAGGGAAATTGCTGGATGGTTGTACCACTGACAGAGGTGGGAAAGCCTGGAGAAGGAGTGGATTGGGGACAGGAAATGAAGTGTTCTGTTTTTGTGATAGAGAGTTGAGAGACTTATCTATCCCAGCAGAAATGTCAAGAAGCCAACTGGACTTATACATCTGGAGCTCAAAAAAGAGGTTTCTTAGGATAAAATGTACTTTGGGTTGAAGAATTAAATACCACAAGTACATTTGAAGCCCTGGGACAGGATAAGCTCGCCCAAGAAAGAAACTTGAACTAGAAATTAGAAGGCCTGAGTTTTCAATATCCCTCCCAGTGATTAATTAATCACACGATTTTAACCATTCACAACCTCTTCAAGCCTGATTTCTTCAGAGTATAATAAAGGAGTTTAATTAGATGATCTTGAAAGTCCCTCGCAGTTCTTGAATTCTAAGATTCTGTGATGATATGTAGTAGTAGTGAAAGAGAGAGACAAGAATTATATTTTTCTTTGGCATCTGCCTTCCGAGAGCCCTTTTATAAAGAGAAAATTACTAAATAAACCCTTCTTAGATTATTTTACAATAAAGTTAGACTCTACACAAAAACAATTGGTTAGATAACAACCCAGAGTTATTATTATACGTCCTTTAGTTGAATTACTGAATTATAGAAGAATGTCTACTTGATTATTTTTAAGGATTCATCATTATGTCAGTTGGAATAAAATGCTTGAAATTTGATTTCCACAGATTTTTTTATATCCAACTGTGAGCCATTTCCTGGATACTCAACTAATGCTTTGTATAACAAGTTGCTCCTTTCTCTAACATCCTGCTTCTTTATATCCACTGCTGGGAATACAATCAAGACTTTTATTTAATTTCAAGGATATTCCAAGCATACCTATCAAGATTATTAAAAAACAACAGATCAATTGAAATACTAGTCATAAATACTGAGGCTTTTTCTTTATGATTATTTTATCATTAAGTATATTACCCTCATTACTTAAAAAATGTTCCTTTTTATTTATTTACGTGTGGAATAGAATTTCAAAATTATGATGGTTAGGTCAGTAATCTTTATAGTATATTTTAGAGATGTCTTATCATCCTCAGAAAGGTTCTAAACTATTATTCTTAATTAATGTAGTTTAGAGAGTATCCAAAAAGTATTGTCCTTTATAAAAAAAACCCAGAAAAAACAAAAATCCAAAACTGCAGGTTATTTTACCTTCAAATTGTACGTTACAGTATTATTTCCTTGCTTAAAAGATAGTATCACTGAGTTGAAGGTTTTAGTATAGTCAGAAAAGATCAATTCTCATTACTGTTTATTACACACTTGAGAGGAAATCTATTTAACCTTTAAATACTTCAGTTCCAATACTGCCTGCCACACATTGGGTACTCATTACATGTTGGAGAATTAAGTAGAATTTTAATTCAGTGTGCCTCACTATTAGATTATTCCTGCAGCTATTTGCCTTTAAGTACATGTAAGTGAATAATTGAATTCTGCTTTTCCAAATTCTTTTCCAAGCCCTAGGTAAAGAAAGTAAGCATACTTTTTAAAAACAAACAACCCAATAAGATAGTTTCTTTTAGTACTCCCGCTAATACTTAAACTAAACATTATTACTATATTTCAAAAAAAAAATAGTGTTCAACTGGTTATTATCATTGTTTTTGGATTTATAAAGCTTTTTAAAAGCTCTGCTATAAGGATAAATTTCATTTATTGTCCTTGGTGTTCCTGATCATTTTGTGTATTATATTCATTTCAAACTTTTGCAAATACCATGTTTTACTCAAGCACTGGAGAGAGGGAGTGCAATTTAGTTTGAAACATCTTGCCTTTTGGCAAATCTTCGTTCTGCTGCTTTGACTGATGCATATGCAACTATCAATTGAATGCATACAAGCAAATGTGGTTCCCATGTTATCAAAGGTCTGTTAACTTTGGAAGATATGCTAGGTGGGACAACTTTCAGCAGAAATACCAACTATATATACACCTGCTCAGAGAAATAATATTGTATATGAACTGAACGTTTGTTGCCCAATGAAAATTAATTTTGTTTTTATGAGAGACATTTACATAAGAACAGGGCCTAATGAGACCCAAACAGCTGTCAGTTGCTGACTTCATAAACAAACCTACGCCTAATGACTGAATGAGTTTCAGAATAATTGGGTAAATGTAATTACAGTAACTCTGAAAGTGGAAAATACAATTTAGTCAGGCTTCATTTACCTTGATTCCTTAGCCTTGATACCTTGATACCTGTCAAGAGATGACTCAGTGGTAGTTTAATTCAGTTTAGAAGTTTATATGAGGGGGAAAAAGTCAATTAAGACAAGACTGTCAAGTTTTGTTGCTTTGGGGAATCCATAGAGTTTGGACTTTAAGTGCAAGTCGACTTCATTTCATGATGCACACAGCACATCAAAGTGGTCCCACTTTCGGACCCAACCTGAAATACACAAGACATTCCTTCTAAGATTGCTTAGATTTGAGGCAGGAAGGGGTTGGCAAATTAAATATTTGTATTGAGGGCAATATTTAGCAGTGATGCAACTGCAAATCAGTGAGATCACACCTTGTGTTCTCATGTGCGACCAGCTGGAGATTGCTCACACAACTAATTTTTTTTTTCTCACTAAAAACAAAGCCAATATTCAACCTCTTCTTGCTTCCTTTTCTGTTAATTAACATCACATTAAACTGTGGATTGTAATTTTAAATGGAAGAATCCACTTTGAGCTTTTTATCTTCAGGAGATACTATCTTTTTCAAGAGTTCACAAGATGCACATAAGGATTAATTTACTTAGTCAAAGAATTTAGGATGTGTTTACAGGTGACTGTTCAGAAGCATAAATAAGCTGGGAAATCTAGGACAGATTTCTGAAACCTTCCAACCCCATTTTAATGTTTGAAATATCAAAACTTCAAAACAATGTGTTTCATGTAGACATGTGACTTTAAAGAAAATAAACCATCCTCAGTCAACAACCACCAGAACAATCACTAAATTTACGAGCTGGAAGAGATCTTAGAAATCAGTTTGTCCAGTCCCCTTATTTGAGAGGTGAGGAACTTAGAAAACCTGAAGGCTTAAATTCCTCACTAAAGGTCACACAGCTGATAAATTGCAGGGCTAGGGTCCAAGGGGTCAAGTCCCCAGACTCCTACCAAATTCTTTACTTCATTACCAAGAGAAGTCAGAAACAGGCTGCCCTTTCCTGGCCTGCTTTTCCATTCATTGACTCATTTTTTTAGCAGACATTTTTGGTACACCTACTTTATTCTGTTCCTGTGCAAACTATTGAGACTAAAGATGGCCCTGTCCCCAGAAGAGCTCACAATCTGAACACCTGTGGCCTTAGACTTGACTCAGATTACAAGCAGTCCTGAAAGCATGACGCAGTCCTTGGCGTGACACTGATACATGAAACTTAATTGTCTTCTTTTCTGTAGGGCTCTGTGCTCTAAAACAATGTACCTACTTTTATAGTAGGAATTTCTTAATGGAACTCTGGAAGTTGTGATGGCTGTTAGATTACAAATATAAATTATTACCATAGAGGAGGCGCATTCTTGTCATGGCACATATCATGACGAGCACTGATATGCAGCAATCGTGTGTCTACTGGAAGCATCTCAGTGAATCCTGGAATGATCCTACTAGGAATGAAAATGCAACATATTAGCCATAGATCATTGGTAAAATAAACAATAAAGGCTTAGCCTGGATTTTAACAATCTGTTACGTACTTAGGGAGTATTTAATATGTGGGTAATTGATGCAGTAGACATTAAGGGATCATTCTGAGCCATTAAGATCAAGTGTATGTGTAGGTAGTGTGCTCTGGGAGGGTTTAATCAATGGAACTGAGCCTGCACATTAATTCTGCGCATCTTTTTTGTTTTCTTTTGTTTTGCACTTTTGTTGGGCACCAAAAAGAACTAATCACAACCCCTGAAAATTTCTGAAGACAAAAAATATGATATGATTTTAAAAGAATGTTTTTTTTAATGTTTTTTTCCAACGTTTATTTGTTTTTGGGACAGAGAGAGACAGAGCATGAACGGGGGAGGGGCAGAGAGAGAGGGAGACACAGAGTCGGAAACAGGCTCCAGGCTCTGAGCCATCAGCCCAGAGCCTGACGGGGGGCTCAAACTCACGGACCGCAAGATCGTGACCTGGCTGAAGTCGGACACTTAACCGACTGCGCCACCCAGGCGCCCCTAAAAGAATGTTTTATGACGGTCAGTGAATGGCAACTTTCTTGAGCACAGTGAATGTGCTCTCAAAATTCCCTCTTTTTAGACTTTCTCTCTGGTTTAGATGAATCAAGGTCCCAAGTGTTTTCTGTGTACAATGGACTGTTTAACTTTTTGTTTCCACTTAACATCAGCTTGTCCATGAAACCAAAACAAGTTAATGTTTCAGAAATAATAAGTAGAATTTAGCACCCAGATGTTCTTACTTATAGTACATTGTAGCATGTCCCTCAACCCCAAAACAATACCCCCAAACTCAACTTTCATCTTCTATTGAGAGCTAACTGGAAGTTTTCCAATAACTACTGTTGTGTTTATCATAAGGAATAGTAGTAGTGTAATTTAAACACCTCACATTTTCATCTGTGAATGAGAGGCTCTTTCGTATATACCTTTTTTAAAAATATTCTTTCTTTTTTCCTTTCTTTTCCTAGCATCAAATCTCTGTGTAACAACAACTAAAAAATCTGATATTTTGTTTTTCTTTAAAATGTCACCAATTAAATTAAGATTGAGGTATATATCCAAACCACAGATTTCTTAACTTTTCTTCATGATAAAATTGTTGAATTGGATAATGATTGAGCAGACATTAAACTACCAAAGAAAAATGATTGGCAGCAAAATACAAGTTCAGCCCTCTTGCACTGTTGGTGGGAATGCAAATTGGTGCAGCCACTCTGGAAAACAGTGTGGAGGTTCCTCAAAAAATTAAAAATAGACCTACCCTATGATCCAGCAATAGCACTGCTAGGAATTTACCCAAGGGATACAGGAGTACTGATGCATAGGGCCACTTGTACCCCAATGTTTATAGCAGCACTCTCAACAATAGCCAAATTATGGAAAGAGCCTAAATGTCCATCAACTGATGAATGGATAAAGAAATTGTGGTTTATATACACAATGGAGTACTACGTGGCAATGAGAAAGAATGAAATATGGCCCTTTGTAGCAACGTGGATGGAACTGGAGAGTGTGATGCTAAGTGAAATAAGCCATACAGAGAAAGACAGATACCATATGTTTTCACTCTTATGTGGATCCTGAGAAACTTAACAGAAACCCATGGGGGAGGGGAAGGAAAAAAAAAAAAGAGGTTAGAGTGGGAGAGAGCCAAAGCATAAGAGACTGTTAAAAACTGAGAACAAACTGAGGGTTGATGGGGGGTGGGAGGGAGAGGAGGGTGGGTGATGGGTATTGAAGAGGGCACCTTTTGGGATGAGCACTGGGTGTTATATGGAAACCAATTTGACAATAAACTTCATATATTGAAAAAAAAAATACAAGTTCCAGGAAGTTCCGTTATCTGAAAGATTCTGAACTCTGACATTCTTTGTGCTGCCACGTGTCAGTTAAAATATTGGATTTATTACCATACCTTGTTTCTAGGTCCAGTGCCACCCGCTTCCGCTGGAGTCAGAGCTATTACACAGCCCAAGACGAGTGGGCTTTGGATAACATTTACATTGGGCAGCAGTGCCCAAGTATGTGCAGTGGGCATGGCTCATGTGACCACGGTATGTGCAGGTATGTATGCCACCAAGTGTGATTGTGTGCTTCTCAGGATTTGTGTTTAAGTGTCATTTGGGGTTTTTTTTTTGTTTTTGTTTTTGTTTTGTTTTTGAGAGAGCATGAATTGGGGAGGAGTAGAGAGAGAGGGGGACAGAGAATCCCAAGCAGGCTCCGTGCTGACAGCAGCAAGCCTGAGGGCTCGAACCCACGAACCATGAGATCATGACCTGAGCTGAAGTCAGACACTCAACCGACTGAGCCACCCAGGTGTCCCAGAATTTGTGTTTAGAGGGATACCATAGCAGTTGTCCTCAGAGTTGTATGGACAGACTAATAAATAATGAAATAGCCAAAAGAAAAGGATCCTCCTTTCTGTTCTTATTTCAGATGTAAAAGATATTGTTACATTTGAAAAAGTTTTTTTTTAATGTTTATTTATTTTTGAGAGAGAGGAGAGACAGAATCTGAAACAGGCTCCAGGCTCTGAGCTGTCAGCACAGAGCCCGACACGGGGCTCAAACCCATGAGCCATGAGACCATGACCTGAGCTGAAGTTGGACGCTCAACTGATTGAGCCACTCAGGCGCCCCAAGCTGTTGTTACATTTAAGTAAAGTCTGAAGCCATATATTCTAAACTTCAAAAGCTAACAAAAGACCAGGCCTCCTGGGTATAAATTTCAGATTTTATTAATTAACCCCAAAGTCCTCTTTGGGAAACAAGAGCCTTGCTATTGTTTCCCTTTCCTTCCTCTGACACTCTTAAAGCACCTGTCACACAGCTGCTACACGCTGTCTTATGTCACTTCGAGAGAAGCTCAAGTTGTGGGCAGGGGGCCATGGTGATTATCGCTAATGAGGATGAGATAGGAACACACTTAAATACTCAAAGACTCTAAAAGAGATGTAATTTAATCAGAAAAGGGAGCTATAAAATGTGGCCAGAGCTACATGTTGGATGAACAGACAAATATTTATATGTGACTTTGAAGACTATATGTGACTTTGAGGAAAATCCCACTCTTCTTCTCCCTAGCCACCAACACACACACACACACACACACACACACACACACACACACACATCCTTCTTCATTACTGCTTGATGCCTCAGTTCTGTTATAGCACTGTTTCTTTTAAGGATTCAGTCCTTTTGTTCTTGCTGTTCGGTGTCTGTTAAAACCTGAAGGTTGTCACTACCACATACACAGATTGACACTGGAGAAATATCTAGTGTGGATGCTAAGGTCTGAGCAAAAGTGAGACATAGGAAATGCTGCAGGTGCGTGGCCTTGGCATTCACAGAGGAGACGGTGACTTGTTTGTTTGGCCTTCCTCTCTCATAGGTGTGACCAGGGGTACCAAGGCACCGAATGCCACCCAGAAGCGGCTCTTCCTTCCACGATTATGTCAGATTTTGAGAACCAGAATGGTTGGGAGTCTGACTGGCAAGAAGTTATTGGGGGAGAAATTGTAAAACCAGAGCAAGGGTGTGGGGTCATCTCTTCTGGATCGTCTCTGTATTTCAGCAAGGTAAGAGCTGGGGATAAAGGTATGACTAAGGTCTGAGAATGCATGATCAGGAAAATATGTGATTTATGGAGCAGTCTGAACTCAGAAGGTACAAACATGAGGTAGTTTTATTCCCCCCAGCCCACATTACTTGCTTTTAAATTCGTTTGTCAAATTCCTACCACTTAAGTACATTTGGCAAACTCCTGTAGTTTTATGATTGTTTTTGGTTACTACAAATCCAGCTTAGGTCGGTTTAAAGTCCCTGCCCTTCTTTTACCGGATTTAAATCCAATCGCCTTCCTTTCCTGCTGTGCCAGCCGGGCTTCTGTCTTGAGTGTCTTTGAGTGGGGCAGGGACTTGGTGTCTTCTTGCCCCAGCATCGGAGGATGTGTGAGCGTGCGGCCCATGGGCGAGGGGTGAGTGGTGGTGGAGAAGGTGAAGCCTAGAGATTAAGAGCAGCAGCTGCCTGCTGCAGGCGGAATCTGCCGCTTGGCAGCTGTGTGACTTTGAGCAAATCCCATAACCTCTGTATGACTCGGCTTCCTCATTTGTACAGTGGAACTAATAAGAGGATCCTACCTCATTAGTCTTCACACAGGGTAAGTGAGTTAGCACTTGCAAATCACGTACAATGCCCGATACATAGCACTCATACAAGGATTTGTGAAATTTGCCAATCTGTTAATCTCAAGAATATGATTGGAGGAAGGAGGGATAATGGTGAGGTTTGGGGACATGCACAGCCATCCATGTTGAACATTGAGTTTGGTGGCTGCTGGTGGCATCTGCTAATACAGGACTGTCTTAGTCAATTCAGACTACTATCATTAAAAATACCATAGATTGGGTGGCTTAAGTAGGAAACTTTTTTTTCTCAGTTCTGAAAGGTTTGTGAAGTCCCAGATGAAGGCACCAGCAGATTCAGTGTCTGATGAGGGCCTGCTTCCTGGTTTGTAGATGGACATCTTCTCATTGTATCCTCACATGGTGGAGAGAGCACCAAGAGAAAAATCAGGCTGTCTTGTATCTCTTTTTTTTTTTTTTTTGGTTTATGTTTTCATTTTTTAATGTTTATTCTTGACACAGAGATTCAAAAGAGTGTGTGAGCAGGTGGGGGTCAGAGAGGAGGGAGACACAGAATCCGAAGCAGGCTCCAGGCTCTGAGCTGTCAGCACAGAGCCCGATGCGGGGCTCAAACCCACCAACCATGATATCATGACCTAAGCTGAAGTCTGACGCTCAACTGACTGAGCCACCCAGGCGCCCCTTGTGTCTCTTCTTATAAGGACACTAATAAGGACTCCACTTATAAGGACACTAATAAGGGCTCCACTTATAAGGACACTAATAGGGCTCCACTTATAAGGACACTAATAAGGACTCCACTTATAAGGACACTAATAAGGGCTCCACTCTCATAATCTAATAACCTGACAAAGGCCCACCATCCCTTTAGAGGTTAGGCTTTCAACATACAGATTTGGGGTCACATAAACATTAAGTCTACAATGGATACTGTGTAGAAGTTTTTCTTTCTTTTGAATTTTTTTTTTTTTTTTTTTGAGAGGGAGAGAGAGTGTGTGTATGTGCACAAACAGGGGAGGGGCAGAGAGAGAGGGAGACAGAGGATCCGAAGCAGGCTCTGCACTGACAGCAGAGAGCCCAGTTAGGGGCTCGAACTCATGAACTGTGAGATCATGACCTGAACTGAAGTCAGACACTCAACCGACTGAGCCACCCAGGTGCCCCAGAAGTTTTTCTCGCAGTGTTTGTCTTCACTAGTGGCAGCACCAGTTTGGGCAGACAAGTCAGTAGACACCAACTGGGAACAAAGGTGTCCACTGGAATCTGTAAGACTGATTCTCTTGGAACATCCCCAACCCATGTTGCTTGGTCAGCAATGGGGAAGGGGGAACCACCTTCCTCTCCTCCCTTGCTACTGTCTAGGCAGGACATTACTTTCATTCTCCCTCCTCCAATTCATCTCTTTATATAGTTCTCAAAAGGACTGGAGAGGGAGCAGGTCCACTTCTCCAACCTGAGCTACATGTCTAACCCTACTAATGAGCAGCTCCCTATAGAATGTGAGATGCTTAGGGGCACCAGGGTGGCTCAGTCAGTTGAGCGTCTGACTTCGGCTCGGGTCATGATCTTGCAGTGTGAGTTTGAGCCCTGAGTCAGGCTCTGTGCTGACAGCTCAGAGCCTGGAGCCTGCTTCAGATTCTGTGTCTCCCTCTCTCTCTGCCCCTCCCCCACTCATGCTCCATCTCTCTCTCTCTTTGTCAAAAATAAAAATAAACATTAAAAAAAATTTAGAATGTGAGGTGTTTAAAACCACGTCTTTCCATTAAGGACTATAGCCACCAATTCTAGGACAACTGGAAATGTCCCAGTCTGCATCACAAATACACAGGTGTGGGTGATATACTGTAGGGCTGATATGTTGTGGAATCTGGGAAGAAATCCAAAATAAGTCAATTTATGCAAATGCAAAAATAGGTACAGGTTTTGTTTTGATGCAGGTGCAGAACAAAGAATCAGCCAGCAAACAAGATAGAGAATGATAGAAAATCAGGGATGGATTCCATTTAATGATATTTCCTATCCATTGACATTGAACATCCGCCGGGTATTATTATTAGAGATGATAGTCCACAAGCAACCAGTATACGTTGCATAGATCTGGATACACTGTATAATTGCTCAGAAGTGGGAAGATAGTGTCTCCGTAAGCATCAATTTTAAAATAAGATTATGAATCCTTAACCAATATGTACCAAACATCCCAGTACACATGCGTGTGTACAGATATTTTGTTTTTTTAATTTTTTTAACATTTATTTTATTTTTGAGACAGAGAGAGCATGAATGGGGGAGGGTCAGAGAGAGGGAGACACAGAATCTGAAACAGGCTCCAGGCTCTGAGCTGTCAGCACAGAGCCCGACGCGGGGCTCGAACTCACGGACCACAAGATCATGACCTGAGCTGAAGTCGGCCACTTAACCGACTGAGCCACCCAGGCGCCCCCATACACAGATATTTTAAACACAGAAAGATTATGTATCAATATGTATGTACTTAATTCAAGGTGATCTCTGTTGTCAGACTACCTGGATCTGTACCTAGGCTCCAAAACTCATTAGCTCATTCATCTTGCAGACTTCCACATCTTTCTGTACCTTAGTTTTCTCTATTGTAGAGCGGGATGTTGGGACCATTGGTGGGTTAATGAAGGTAAAGAATAAAGAGTCATGTGGGGCACATAGAAATCATTCAGTAAGTGTTAGCTGTCACAATTACATTTTATGAGAGTGTATTTAAAATTTATATCATTAGGGGCACCTGGGTGACTCAGTCAGTTGAGTGTCTGACCAGCTCAGGTCATGATCTCATGGTTTGTGGGTTCGAGCCCCGTATCTGTGCTGATGGCTTGGAGCCTGGATCCTGCTTCAGATTCTGTATTTCTCTCTCTCTCTGCCTCTCCCCTGCTTGTGCTTTGTCTCTCAAAAATAATAAATAAACATTTAAAAAATTAT
This sequence comes from Felis catus, assembly GCF_018350175.1. Classification (NCBI taxonomy): domain Eukaryota; kingdom Metazoa; phylum Chordata; class Mammalia; order Carnivora; family Felidae; genus Felis; species Felis catus. Next base: position 81,208,190 of record NC_058369.1, read on the forward strand.
GAAAAAAATTAAAAATTTGTACCATTAAATATTTCTATCTATATGCCCTGCCACTAACTTAAAACCAGCATTTCAAAAGTAAAATCATTCTCTTCCCTTCCCAATCCAGCCTTTTCCCTATATTTTTGTCAGAATATCTGAAGAGCATTTTTTTCTTTTTTCTCTTATATCAGTAGATCTGTTTTGAATTCTAAGTGAGACAAACTAGCTTAAGCAAAAAAGGGGAAATTTGGTTCATGTAATCAGAACACAGGGAGGGCTTATATGAAGCTGGCCTCAGAGATACCTGGAACCAGAAACTCAAATGCCCACAGAACTCTCTCCTCTATTTTCAGGTCAGCTGTCATTATGAGAGTGGTGCCAGGACCACAGAGCTTTCTAAGCAGCTCTGTAGAAACATCTAGGGAAGGTTTCTGATTGGCCAGTCACAGTGTCTGGAGGAATGACATACTCTGATTGGCAGAGCCAGAGTCATGTGCTCACTGCTTTAGCACAGAGGTGGGATACACAATTTGGCAGCCCCTACCAGCCAAAGCAGTAACCCAAAGGAAGGGTTCCTTAGCCCTATTGCAAACCACCCTAAACCTAAAATGTGCTTCTATTCTGTCCTTCTTTGATCAATCAGGGTGCTTTCCAGTACTGCTGCCCTAACTACACCTCTTATTTTTTGAAACATCAGACTTCTGCTCCAAACAGAGATTTCTCCTCCCCATCCCAGGTTTCGATAATTTCCTTGTCTTTGTTTAATCTCCACTGCCTACCATCATGCCTTCTACTGTCTCTGTATCCCTATAAACCTTGTAAACGTCCTGCTCAAATCCTGCTTCTCCATGGAGCTTTGTGGCATGATGACTACACTGCTCTCTCCTTTCTTTGAATTCCTCCCTCACTTGTGTTCTATTCATAGATAGATCATAGATAGATCAAGTACCTTGAGACTGAATAGATTATAGAATTGATAGATGATCATATGACCAAGTGGGATTCAACAAGGAATAGAATTTGGTCTGCTGTTCTAATTGTCATTATTGTCACTACACGTATTTGTGAACTCTCCTTCCAAGTTTGTTTTCCTATTGTGTATGGTGTAATTGGCACCCAATAATTCTTATTGAAAAGGAAGGAAGGAAGGAAGGAAGGAAGGAAGGAAGGAAGGAAGGAAGGAAGGAAGGAAGGAAGGAAGGGGAAAAGAAAGAGAAAGAAAGAAAGAAAGAAAGAAAGAAAGAAAGAAAGAAAGAAAGAAAGAAAGAAAGAAAGAAAGAAAAAGAAAGAAAGAGAAAGAAAAAGAGAAAGAGAGAGAAAGAAAAAAAAAAGCAAATTAGAGAGCTGGAGGTTTTAAAGAAATGGTTGTTTTCTGGACACCTGGGTGGCTCAGTTGATTAAGCATCCTGCTCTTGATTTTGGCTCAGGTCATGATCTCACAACTGTGAGATCAAGCTCCATGTCAGGCTCAGTGTGAAGCAAGGAGCCTGCTTGGGATTCTCTCCCTCTCCCTGTCTATCTGCCCCTCTCTGGTCATGGTCTTTCTCTTTCTCCCTCTCTCTCTTTCTCTCTAAAAATAAATAAATAAATTTAAGGAAAAAAAAGAAATGGTTGTTTTCAAATAAATATAGAAATATTTTTCTAGTAGCATTTTGACTAGAGAATATTTTAATTGGAGGCAAATGTAAAGTTTTATGAAATGTTTTAGAGGTTGTGTTATGAAGTCTCTAGATTCTGAAGACATTGCCTTTAAAATGTTTTATTTTATCTAAACCCTTAAAGCAGTGAGCCATTTTAACCTAGAATCTTGGAAGGAAATTGGATGGTATTTTTACATTCCAAAAATGAGGAGATCCATAACCTATTACTTTAACACACATGCGTGCGCACATTAGATGTGTATATCTCTACACTTACACACACATAAATACATTGATAATAGTAGAATAGAAAAACCGCAAAGCATGTTGTTACATCAGATTCTAAATTCTGACAAAAAGTTTGCCGTAAGCCATTTCCTTTTTCTTTTTTATCTCCCTTTAAAACAATGTTGAGCATTTCAGGTCACTGAACAAAAGAAAATGATCTGTGCTATTCTCTAGGAAAAAACACCTTCAGTGCCAAACTAAGCATTTGTATGATATTTTCTACCATTTACAAAAATCTCACAAAACCCTTTCAAAACCTTTGTCGACCAACACCATAGTCTCCTGGAAAAAAAGCACTACTCTGTGAATTTCACAATAGACCAATCATTCCAATCAGCTAATTGTGATAATTGGATTTTTTATAATTCTCCTCACCTTAGATCTTTGTCCTTCTGGCTCATTTCCACATGCCAAATTTTTATAGAAGTTTTCTGGATCGGAATTAACTAGCTAAGTTCTATAATTTTTCTTCTTAAAATCATTCTTCCTGTAATGATCCTGAGGCATGAAAATTCTAGGCCAGATTATAATAACCTCTGAGGTGTTTCTCACTTACAATATCTCAGATCAACAAAAATAAAAGTTAAAAGCATACATAACACGTTGAAAATGCCTATTACTTTTAGGATTTTCTCAAATACGTACTTAAAGTTGAGAATTCCAAAGAACAAGTTCTTGTCTCAGGATTAACTTCAGTTCTTATGTTGCTGCTCCCTCGTTTGTTTTGGAGTCTCTTAATTGGCTTTAGATTTATCAGGAACAGTGTAGTGTTTTAATTATCCCCAAGTATTTCCCCTGTGACTTCTAATAACTGAAACCCTTTCTTAATTAACTTAGTGGATTAGAATCGGGTTTAAATTATAAGTCTGAGGGATGTTTTTCTCTATACTATGTATCCTATCTCAATTTTTCTTCCTGACTTTTAATTGAACTCCTTGGGAGCTCTCCAAGACCAATTCAGTGCAGTCTATGGATTAGCTTTGGCGGTACCTCTGGGTGGAAGAATCTCATGGGCAAACCGTTTTTCAGTCCCATTAGTGCGAACCCATTTATGCAAAACAGGAATGACAACAAACCTTGTCAATTTGAGTCTAGTACTTCACCACATGACTGTGACATGTAGGGGACACACTGAGCAAAGGAAGCAGGTTGAGGATATTTTCAACATTTTTTGAGACACAAAGAGACCATTTCATGGTCACAAAAACTTACTGAAATGGTCCCTCCCACCCTCTCTGTTACCAAGAAAGAAACAGAGAGAGAGACTGACCAGGAGCCTCAGAGACTTGTGTACTCTTTCTTTTTGTCAAAAAGTTATTATTTTGCATGTTTCACTTTAATTCCCAGGGAGGAGGGGGGTCAGGGCCTATCTCTGGAGAGGATGTTCCCTCAGCAAGACATGCCATGTGCTAGGCAAATTACATGCAACATCTATTTCATCTAATTGTCACAGCACCCTATAAGGAAGGTATTATTACCCATATTGTTTCTTTGAGGAAAAGAAAAGCTCAGAAAGGTCACACAGCTAGTGAACAGCATGAATAATGGTCTAAAATTCCAACCCAATTCCAACTGATTTCAAAGTATATGGTCTTTCTTCTCCACTACTCTGCCTGGAAGAGATTTACAAAGCAAATACGTGGAGTGTTTTAATTAAAATTAATTTTGCTTTATTTTTAAAGACTTTCAAATACTCTTTGGCATAATTAGCAGTTCCCTAGGGTCTCATAACCAAGTCTGGGAATCAATGATGCGGAGACTAAGCAAATGTATTCAGGAACAGTTACCATAACCAGAGCAGAGAATTAAATGGCACAACTTGCTCCTCTCAACAGTATGATGGGAACAAAATCATCTCCACCTGATGCTAGGATGTGCCTATGATCTTGAAACTGAAATGACAGAATGCCAAAGAGCCCCCAGATGATTGAATCTGTGGTTCTTCTGTCTTTTGGAAAGGCTGGGAAAAGGCAGCTGGTGAGCTGGGATCTGGACACCTCTTGGGTCGACTTTGTCCAGTTCTACATCCAGATTGGTGGAGAGAGCGCTGCGTGCAACAAACCCGACAGCAGAGAGGAAGGCGTCCTCCTTCAGTACAGCAACAATGGGGGCATCCAGTGGCACCTGCTGGCAGAAATGTACTTCTCAGACTTCAGCAAACCCAGGTAACCACCCCTGATGGCCTTCCACTGGTTTCCAGGAACAGTAAAGAGTTCAGTTTTCTTGAGCTGTTTCTCAAATGTTAACTTTTGCAAATGTAGACAGACTCATTAGATTCTGACATAAATGATATCCCAGTATATAAAAATTTCATTTCATTTGTTTATGGACAAAAAGCACTCATGTTCATGTTTGAATTTTTAAAGAATTTGGGGAAAATTGTGACTAGAGGAAAAGACAACAGAACAGTTTTCCCAAAGAAACTGCATGATATACGGATGTTCCAAGCTCACATTTCCAGTTTGCAGGTTTTGTGAATGCACACACACACTATATATATATATATATATATATATATATATATAGATAGATATATATATGCATACATTTATATATTAACATCTGGATATGGATATAGGTGTTCATTGGTTAGATTTAACAGCAAGATGGATTTTATTAAAAGTTTTCAAGGGTGCCTGGGTGGTTAGGTTCTGACTTCTGCTCAGGTCACGATCTCATGGTTCGTGGGTTCAAGCCCCGCGTCGGGCTCTGTGCTGACAGCTCAGAGCCTGGAGCCTGCTTCAGATTCTGTGTCTCCCTCTCTCTGTGCCCCTCCCCGGCTCACACTCTGTCTCTCTCTCAAAAATAAATAAACATTAAAATTTTTTTTAAGTTTTCATATTAGCACCAGAGCTAGTCCTGGACAAAATATGAATGAATCTGTGGGGCTCAGATTTCTGAAATTTTTTACTGACCCATCCCTGTCTTGATTTTCATGCAAGGAGGAAATATATAATATCTTAGACAATAACTCTTAAGGAGTTTGGGAAAATGACTCGTGTTTAATACTAATCCCTATACCAGACAATCAATGTGTTTTTCTATATTTAAATTTAGTTATTTTACAATCACATAGCATTTTGAAATTCTGTATTTATACTTTATATTTTATATGTGTCATTAAAATCTATTCAAGGATATCATTTTTAGAGTATTCCTCTTATAATCTCATGTTTGTACTTTAACAAAGAGACAGAATTTTTCTTTATATGTTCACCACCAACCCATTTTAAGTTTTAACATCCTATTTGGCATTTTACAACTGAACTTTGTTTTATTGAAGAAAAATATTATTGAAGACTCTGTAGGTTCAGTTCTTACAAATTAAATTATTTTAAACATACTGTATAACAGAGAGCTATTTTGTAGCTTGAAGATTTAGAAGTTTGTTCTTTTAAAACACTGAGTCACTTAAAGGTGACATAACTTTCCATAATATAACATAAGTAGCCATGCAGATAGACCAACCAAAAGTACTTCTTCTGAGAGACACTGAGAGAATCTAAAACCAGAGAAGAGCCGGGGTGCCTGGGTGGCTCAGTCGGTTAAGTGTCCAACTTCAGCTCAGGGTTCCTGGGTTCAAGCCCCCTATCAGGCTCTATGCTGACAGCTCAGAGCCTGGAGCCTGCTTCAGATTCTGTCTCCCTCTCTCTCTGCCCCTCCACTGTTCATGCTCTGTCTCTGTCTCTCTGTCTCTCTTTCTCTCTCTCAAAAATAAATAAAACATTAAAAACATTTTTTTAATAAAAATAAAAAAATTAAACCAGAGAAAAGCCAACTTGGGTAAAATGAGAGACATAACATCCAGGGAGAATGTCAGGAATGGTGTGTGGGAAATGGGACCTGGTGAGATTTCCTCCAGTACAAGGAAGAGGGAATTCATAATGATGCCAAACTAGCTGAAACAACAATTTAAAATAATGGAAATTACTTTTTCCAAATAATATCATTGGCAATCTGGAAATTATTCAGCATTCAGTAAAGTGACTGAAGTACTGTATAGACAAATAGAAGTTCAGTAGCTTTTTCAGATTTCATAAATATTCAGTTTTGATTTATGGGAATTTTTCTTTAGGACCAGACTGTTTCACCACATTATCAAAGAGTTCTATGACACTAAAAATGGTTGGGAAATTTTGAGTTGGAAGATATCAGAAAAAGACCCCGTTCATGGTGGCAAATACATAAATATAAGGACTAATTTTAACAAACAATACTAAGCATCTGTGTAAAGAAGACTACAAAATTTCCTTCAGAGATATAATAGAAGACAAATAAGTGGAAAATAATATAACATCTCTAGATAGGAAAACTAAAGATTGTGATATGCAGATACTTCTTAATTTATGTTTCATGCAATTCCAATCAAAATCTTAGTGGAATTTGGGGGTGGGGAAGGACTTTGTATCTAGACATATAAACTGGCAAAAATAGCTTAAACTTTTGGGGAAAAAAGAGAGGAATGCCCCACATGATATTAAAACACACTGTATAACCTACGGTATTTGAATGGTGCATGGATAGACAGAAACAGTGAACCAAATAGATCACCCAGAAATTGGCTCAGATGTGTGTAAAATCTTGTATATTAAAAAAAAAAAAAGACACATCAACTGTCAATGAGAAAGAAGTGGTTCTTCAAACAAGCAGTGTTAAAAAAAAATGGGTAGGCTTTAGGGGAAAATTATCTATTAGATCATTACCCTACCCCATCAAAAACTGTTAAAGACTGGTTAAAGATTTAAACATTTAAGTTACTTTCTGATCTTAGAAAGAGATGTAAACTTCCTAAACACAAATTCAGTGGAAGAATTAACAGAGGAAAGGGCTACTTATGTAGAAATATACTACGTGCGAATGTGTAACTACATACACATGTAACACATACCTGTCAAAGAAAACAAAGAAGTTAAAGAGAAGAAAGACTGAGAAAATATTTGCAACCAATATGAGAAACAGAGGATTGATGTTACTGTAAAATCGAAAACACCAGTAAGATCCCAATTTTAAAAAATGGGTAAAAGAAATGAGTAGATGTTACAAAAGAGAAAATACAGAGGTTTAATGAAATATGAATAATAGACAATGTCTGTTGCAATAAAAAAGATATCATTTTTCATCAGTCCGGTGGTCATTTTTTAATGATAACGCCAGTACTATTTCCACATGGGAGCAGCAAGACAGGTCATTCTGCAAACCGTATGACTCTTCCAGGAAGAAATTTGGAAAAATCAGGAGCCTTAAACATGACTAGTTTATTCAACCTGGTAATTTCATGTCTAGGAATTATTTGTAAATCTTTCTAAACCTTTCTAAATTATTTCTAAAGAAATAAACCGAGTCATAGCTGTACACATAAAGGTTTTCAACACAGAATTATTTATAACAGAGAGAAGTAAAATAAACAATAGTATGTCTGTGTCATGAAAATATATAGACAGTAAAATGATCTTAAAAAATAACTATACTGACATGAGGATGTGCATATGACATAATATGAAATTTCAAACTGTAGGATGCTGAATTATACATATATTTCACCTATAGGAAAGATTACATGCTTTAATGATACATCAAGATGTTAGCACAAGTCAACCCCGTGCAGAAGATTATGGGTGATTTTCTGTTTCATTTGTTTTTATTTAAAAAAAATGTTTCTTCTTAATGTTTATTCATTTTTGAGAGAGAGAGAGAGAGAGAGAGAGAGAGAGAGAATGAGAGCAAGCCGGGGAGGGGGCAGAGAGAGAGAGAGGGAGTCTCAGAATCCAAAGCAGGCTCCAGGCTCCAAACTGCCAGCACAGAGCCCGATGTGGGGCTCAAATCCATGAACCGTGAGATCGTGACCTGAGCCAAAGTCCAATGCTTAATCAACTGAGCCACACACGCGCCCCATCATTTTTAATGCATAGTAAAATGAAATGGTTTGGAAAAAATTGTAATGCTATTTTAATGTAATAATATACAGAGGAACAGTTTTTTCGAGGTATTTCTTAAAAATGTTATGTCGTTGTCATGGTAATCAAAAGGTTCAGTAAATCAGACTTAGTAGAAATATCTGCCTCAAAAAGTTACAATTCCAAATGGAATAAACATGGCCAGTACTAAACGGACTTACAACTTTAAACCTCTTGATCTGATCTGTCTAAACTTAAAAAATATATATCAAGAGATCAGGGGCGCCTGCGTGGCTCAGTCGGTTAAGCATCGGACTTCAGCTCAGGTCATGATCTCACGGTTTGTGTATTCGAGCCCGCATCGGGCTCTATGCTAACAGCTCAGAGCCTGGAGCCTGCTTTGGATTCTATGTCTCCCTCCGTGTCTGCCCCTCCCCTGTTCTGTCTCTCTCCCTGTCTCTCAAAAAAAAATTAATATATATATATAATATATATATCATATATATATCATATATATATCATATATATATCTCAAGAGATCAAACAAAACTAAACTTTCTCTTGTTGCTACTCTTGTTATTTAAACAGCTGCTAAGGGGCGCCTGGGTGGCGCAGTCGGTTAGGCTTCCGACTTCAGCCAGGTCACGATCTCGCGGTCCGTGAGTTCGAGCCCCGCGTCGGGCTCTGGGCTGACGGCTCAGAGCCTGGAGCCTGTTTCCGATTCTGTGTCTCCCTCTCTCTCTGCCCCTACCCCGTTCATGCTCTGTCTCTTTCTGTCCCAAAAAAATAAATAAATAAACGTTGGAAAAAAAAATTAAATAAATAAACAGCTGCTAAGAAGAAAAACAGCCTTTCCTTTCCCAGCCGTAAATGATTTCCTTTTATGCAGATTCGTCTACCTGGAACTTCCAGCTGCCGCTAAGACCTCTTGCACAAGGTTCCGCTGGTGGCAGCCTGTGTTCTCAGGGGAAGGCTACGATCAGTGGGCAGTCGATGACATCATCATTCTGTCCGAGAAACAAAAGCAGGTCATCCCCATTGTGAACCCGACTTTACCCCAGGTATCTTTCCTATGCCTGAACTCCAAGAAGACAGGATTATAAAAATAGATGGGATTACAGAATTCCTCACTTACCCCAAAGATTGATTGCTTGACCCTGGAATATAAGCTTTATAAGTAACATAAGTTTTCTGTGTTTGTAGTTACTTTTTTACACTTAATCGTTTTGTTTTCTCTCTATGCTACTACTTCACAGATTATTTAGATATTTTTAAAAAATGACTAGGAAGTCTGGCCAAGACATCAAGCACAATTATTAATGTGTTTATAAAATTAGATATACAGTGGCAAAATATTTTCAGTGGTTAAATCATCAGGAAAAAGGGCTTATGGCATTAAAAAAATAATAATTTAGAGATTCTGCTGTATTTTCCTAGCAATACAAATCGTACATGGCCCTGCATGTCATAAACTGAAAATTCCTTTCTTGTTTTCAAAGCTATCAAATTGCCTTTCTGTGTTGTCTGTATTGTTTCTAATAGAACTTTTATGAGAAGCCAGCTTTTGATTACCCTATGAATCAAATGAGTGTGTGGTTGATGTTGGCCAATGAAGGAATGGTTAAAAATGAAACTTTCTGCTCTGCCACACCATCAGCCATGGTATTTGGAAAATCAGATGGGGATCGCTTTGCAGTAACTCGAGATTTGACTCTGAAACCTGGATATGTTCTACAGTTTAAGGTATTTATGCACAGACTTCTTCCCAGGGCAGGTAAAAGAGCAAACCGTCTCCCAGACTCATAAGTGACGTCAAAAGAACACAAATTTTTCAAACTCTCTTGAAGAAGGGACTCACTTGAACAAAGGTTCAGCATTCTTAGAATGGCAAAGCTCTTTATTTAGCTTTACCCACAATGAAAAAAACTGGTCAGGTTGAAAACTGACCTTTAGATTTTCTATCTGATTATGACTTAATGAATCCCATGCTTCTGAAGGGTAAGAGAGTTCTCTTTTTCAATTTGCTAATGCTTTGGGGACTTATGACTTATTTTGTGTTTTTACTATAGGATTTTCAAACAACTTCCCTTCCTTTGATTCAGTAAATTTATGCCTTAATGATCACTGCTTTCTTAAAACCTTGCTGTTTTTTAGCACTGTGATAACATATCTACACATATAGGAGTGCCTGGGTGGCTCGGTCAGTTAGGCGTCCAACTCTTGGTTTCGGCTCAGGTCCTGATCTCCCAGTTTGTGAGATTGAGCCCTGTGTCGGGCTCTGCACTGACAGCGTGGAGCCTGCTTGGGATTCTCTCTGTATACCATCTCTGCTTCTCCCCGACTAGTGCTCGCTCTCTCTTGCTCTCTGTCTCTCAAAATAAATAAACATTAAAAAAAAAAAACCACCAAGAACATGTCAACATGTATAGCAAGTATTTACTCTGACAAGCTCTTTTTTCAGAAGCCTAATCAAACTTTCATTTTGTTTATAATAAAATCCCACTGGTGAATTCTGGGGTCGAAAGTAATGCAGTTTTAATGAGCTAGCACAACTACATGGTCCTTACGTAACGGCAGGATGCAGATGGTAAATAATTTACAAATGGAATTATTCAAGAGATCAGATGTTTATAGGCAGCTCTTCAAATATGATTTCCACAGGTCTGTAAACAAGAAAGTTAGTCATAAATAAAATGATTAGTGAAATGTTATTCTTCTCTGCTTAGAGTTTGATGCTAAACTACAGTGGAAAAACCATTAACAGCAGTATACGACTCTATATTAATGTGTTGGTACTGCCTAAAAATGGTAACAAAATAATGGCAATAGCAAAATAGCAAAATAATACCTTGCTGGAATACTATGCTCTTTCTCACTTGACACCTTCTCAATTTCATTAATCACAAAATCACAATACTGTAGGTGTTAAAATCTGCAAGATGGCATTCTGGTGTTTAAAAAATCTAAATCAGTGGGTGCCTGGGTGACTCAGTCAGTTAAGCATCCAACTATGGCTCACGTCATGATCTTGTGGTTGGTAGGTTCAAGCCCTGCATCAGGCTCTGTGCTGACAGCTCAGAGCCTCGAGCCTGCTTCGGGTTCTGTGTCTCCCTCTCTCTCGGCTCCTCCCCCACTCATGCTCTGTCTCTGTATCTCTCTCTCTCTCTCTCTCTCTCTGTCTCTCTCTCTCAAAAATAAACATTTTAAAAAATTACAAATAAAATAAAATTAAAAATCTAAATCAAGAAAACATTATGAAATGTTTCAAGTACTTAAACAACCAGCAAGAATGCACAATGCCTAAGATAATCTCAATTCTCAAATGACACCAGCAGAAGACTTTGGATTGTTGCTATTAATTGATAATAGATATGTAATATGGGTCATTTGGGGATTGATGATTAATGTATATTTGGAATCTGTGACAAGAACTTGGTGTCATTTGTACAAAGTGCTGGTACATTTTTGTAATGCATGCCATTTGTCAAACACTAGTTGTTAAGAATATAGACATGAAAAATATGGCCCTGGCCCTCAAGGAACTCAGAAATTAGGAAGTGAGCCAGAAGAGAGAACAGTAATTCTCACAAGAGTGTTGTAGTAGAAATAGGCTCTGGGTGGTATGAGAGTACCTGGCATATTGCCTGGCCTGTGGCAGATGCTCCAAAAACATCTGTCAGTTGGAAGGATGGATGGATGGATGGATGGATGGATGGATGGATGGATGGACGGATGGATAGAAGGATGGATGGAGGGAAGGATGGATGGATAGACGGATGGATGGATGGATGGAAGGATGGATGGATGGATGGATAGATGGATGGATAGATGGATAAGTTGAAATGAAAGGTCTCTGGAAATACAGACTTAGCCAGATGAACAATGGAAGGGGAAGAATTCCAGTTAGAGGGAACAGAATGTGCAAATGTACAAAAATAAATGAAAGTGCAAATTAGAAATGAAAATTTGGAAACTCTTAGGAGTTTGGAGTGTGTGCCACAAAGTTGAGAGAGAAAGTTGATCCTCGTTACCTTTATATGATACGTTAAGCCACTTGGACATTAACCCAAGAGCAGTGAGTCATGGAAGGGTTTTAATACATTAAGTGCAAGAATCAGACCCGTTTTAGAAAGATCCTTGAGCAGCAGTATAGGTGTCAACTTAACAAGAGGAGAAACTGTAATCAACAAGTGCATTTATTCATTTATTCAACAAATATTTGTAAAGCCTCTACTATATACCAGACTCTGTTTTATGCTATGAGCATAAATAGGAATAGAGAGTGTGGACTCCAGTGGTGTGGGGTAGTTATTTTATAAGGCGTTGTCAGGTTCCCTCACTAATAAAATGACTTTTAAGCTGAGACCTACAAAAGTTAAAAGGGTGAGTTATGCAGCTTTCTGGGAAAGACCATTCCAGGCACAAGGTACAAAAAGTACAAAGGCCTGGCATCAGGAGTGTGCTTGCAAGAGTTCAGAAAATCACAAGGATGCCATTGTGACTAGAGCAAAGAGAGCGAGAACAGGGAGACACATAGAAAAAAGGAGGTCAGACTTGGACTTCTGCTCTGAATAAAATGGCTAGCAGAAGAGACATACTCTGACTCAGGCTTTCAAAGAATCTGGTGACTGTGCTGGGAGTACAGTGGCAGAGGCAAAGGTGGAGACAGAAAGACCAGCTGGGCAGCTATTGCAATGATCCAGGTAAAAGATGAGGACTGTGCAAGAGTGGAGGAGGCAGGGAGAAGTACTCAGATTGTTGACTATATTCTGAGTAAAGAAAGGATGCTAGAGCAGTCATCAAAGTATGAAATGAGGCCAGATTAAAGCACTGTGTGAGATTATAAAAATAAGTAGATGATCTGTGAGATGTGAAAGGGGAAGAGTCAACAGGTTTTGGTGACCTATTGGATGATAGAATGGATTTTAGAATGACTCCCACATTCCTGGCTCCAGTCATTGAAACTGGAGATACAGGAAGATTTGTTTTAGGGTGTGGATGATGAGGGCAGACCTGGGCCTGCGGAATTGGGGATGCCTGTGGACTGCTCACATGGAAATACATGGGAAGCACTTATGGATCTTTCCAGGCAGCTGGAGAGAGGCCCAGTCTGGGAGTTGTAGGTATTTAGAAGGAATTTGAAATTATGTTGTGAACGACTTATTAAGGAGCATGTATAGAGTACAAAGATAAGAAAGCCAAGAATTGAATGCTAGAAAACATTAACAGTTAAGAAGCAGACTAAATGGTCAATTTAAAAAGGCATAGACTTGTCAGGCCACTGAAAGTGCCATCAACTTTCCTACTTTAGAAACAATGATGGCCATAATGAAAAGCTAACTGTGTGTGCCCTTTGTAATTACCATCAACTCTTACCAACCAAAAGCTAATGCTTACTAATGCGCAACGAAAGGAATTTGTGCTAAAAGAGTTTAATCATGCATCTGAGATTGTCAAGTCTTTGCTTATATTATTGACATTGAATTATATAAACTTGGATAAATGATAAATGTATCACAATGAAGTTCCTACTAGCCCAATTATAAAGTCTTCTGAGAGATGCTTTCTAGCTGTGAGTATGGGAATAAGGAAAATATAGAATCTTCTTTTGAAAGACTGGATCCAACTACCAATAGTCACAAGTATGAACTGGTTGACCTCTTGATGTCTGGACCAGTATTATGCCTGTGACCCTACCTTTTCTTCATCCTTTATTCTTCAGTCATGATCGTGTTCCTTTGAGTGCTTACTTCAGTTTTTTTATACAATTTGACTATTCTTATTTCTAGGCTTATACATTAAAGCTCTATGGTGGCTCCCACCAACAACCTAAATAAGATATGAATAGATCATTCATGTAAGATGGTATGTAATTAAATAGGGGCGCCTGGGTGGCTCAGTTGGTAAGTGTCTAACTCTTGATTTTGGCTTAGGTCATGATCTCATGGTTTATGAGTTTGAGCCCTGCTCAGGATTCTCTCTCCATCTCTCTCTGCCCCTCCTCACTCTCACTTTCTCTCCCTCTCTCTCTCAAAATAAATAAATAAACTTAAAAAAAAAAAGATGGCAGGGGCACCCGGGTGGCTCAGTCATTTAAGCGTCTGACTTCAGCTCACATCATGATCTCTTGGTTCGTGGGTTCAAGCCCTGCATTGGGCTCTGTGCTGACAGCTCAGAGCCTGGAGCCTGCTTCGGATTCTATGTCTCCCTCTCTCTCCACCCCTCCCCTGCTCATGCTCTATCTCTCTCTGTCTCTCAAAAGTAAATAAATGTTTAAAAATTTTTTAATAAAAAAATTAAAAATTAAAACAAATGAAAAAAAGATAGCATATAACCAAATAAATATCAAGAAAAGAGATTGACATTTATAATTACCAAAAAATATAAACTAAAACAGTAATAAAATTATTTGTACATATACTAATTTAGAAAGAAACTGTTTTAAACCTAAATAACATTCAGAGCTGTGGTAAAACTGATTCATTTGAACCCAGCTGATTAAAAATGAACACATACAGGGGTGCCTGGGTGGCGCAGTCGGTTAAGCGTCCGACTTCAGCCAGGTCACGATCTCACGGTCCGTGAGTTCGAGCCCCGCGTCAGGCTCTGGGCTGATGGCTCGGAGCCTGGAGCCTGTTTCCGATTCTGTGTCTCCCCCCTCTCTGCCCCTCCCCCGTTCATGCTCTGTCTCTCTCTGTCCCAAAAATAAATAAACGTTAAAAAGAAAAAAAAATTAAAAAAAAAATGAACACATACAAATAAAAAAATTTAAAGTGTTTCTGCATTTTGATTCAGTAATACTATTTCTAGGAATTTATCTGGTGATAACAGATCAACTAAAGAACAAACATATATTCTTTGCAATGCTGCATATAATAATAAAACAATATGTTAAATAGAAAGTAAAAGGAAAGTTTTATTTATTTATTTATTTAATGTTTATTTTTGAGAGAGAGACAGAGCATGAGTGGGGGAGGAGCAGAGAGAGAGGAAGACACAGAATCTGAAGTAGGTTCCAGACTCCAAGCTATCAGCACAGAGCCCCACACAGGGCTCGACCCCACGAACCACAAGATCATGACCTGAGCTGAAGTTGGTTGCTTACCTGAGGCGCCCCACAAAAGGAAAGTTTAGGAAGTGTGATGACTTCAACAATAACCAAAATGTATGCCTCTTTATAAAGATTAGAAGAGAAAACAGGAAAAAAAAAAAAAAATACCCATGCTAGGGCATTGGGATTTAAGTTGCTTTATTTATTTTTCTTTTTTTTTAAATACTATTAATCCTGTGATGACATTCCTCTATATGAGTGCACAGGACAATAACAGTTTTATTTCTACATTATTTTTGCTTATTTGATGCAGTGGCAAAATCTTAGCTCTTTTCATCTAAGTTAGCAATGATTTCTTACTGAGCTTTGGCAAGAAAATGGAGTAAAGATGTTTGTTCCACTGAAAGTAGAAGGATGGCACTCACTTCAGGTAACCTTCATGTCCTGAGGAGGATAGCTCTTTATCTTCTGCTTCCCTCTGTTTATATAGGCCTGGGATCAGAGAAGAAAACCATTTCTTGGCTTCTATGATTTTGTCTATGGCTCCAACCTCAGAGATACTATCCTTCTGTTTTCCTGCCTATAATCCCAAGAAATCCACAAAATGGCAACTGGTCCAGCTTTTCTTAAAAAACGCCCATTGCTCACCTAAAGATTTCTAGAACCTACAGAAGGGTCTTGTTTGGAATTGACCTGAATGTCTTATCATTGTCAATAAAAGACAGACTCAGTAGAAAGGGCCCTGGCTGCTGTAGCACCTAATGTATTAAATGATAACGTGAAATGAAGACCTTTTATAATTCTGTCTTTCCTTTGGACAGCTAAACATAGGATGTGCCAATCAATTCAGCAGTGCTGCTCCAGTTCTTCTTCAGTATTCTCATGATGCTGGAATGTCCTGGTTTCTGGTGAAAGAAGGCTGTTACCCAGCATCTGTGGGCAAAGGATGTGAAGGAAACTCCCGAGAGCTAAGTGAGCCCACCGTGTATCACACAGGGGACTTTGAGGAATGGACGAGAATCACCATTGTTATTCCCAGGTCTCTTGCATCCAGGTACAGTGACCATTCTTATTATGTGCCCTAGGCATTATTTCTTGGAAGCATATATTTATCTCAATATCATCATTTCAATAACCCACAAGAATTCATATAGTCTAGCCATATCTGTTCACAAAATAAGGAAAAGAGCCCTGGGGCAAAGTTCCCAAAGCCCAGGTGTGTGTTGAGGTACACATGCACCCATGCATGCTTGTGAAACAGATTTACTCATTCATTCATTCATTCATTCATTCATTTATCCAACAAATATTTATTGAACACCATTCTGGGCACTGGGACAGCAGTGAACAAAAGATGTTTAAAGTCCAAGGGAGTCATAAGGCATTATTATATCAGACTTTGACTTTATATGGATTTTTGGTAATTTAATACCTACCTGTGTGGGCAATTTGAGATATCTTGTAATATAAAAGATCCCTTTAGGGGCTCCTGGGTGGCTCAGTCAGTTAAGAATCCTACTTCAGCTCAGGTCATGATCTCATGGTCCATGAGTTCGAGCCCTGTGTCAGGCTCTGTGCTGACAGCTCAGAGCCTGGAGCTGCTTCGGATTCTGTGTTTCCCTCTCTCTCAGCCCCTCCCCTGCCCGTGCTCTGTCTCTCTGTCTCTCTCAAAAATAAATACATATTAAAAAAGATTTTTAAAAATTCCTTTAAATAACTATAAAAATAATATAAAGATTAAATATCAATTGACAGAGAAATGAGATAAATGGATTAAAAGAACTTGAAGGAATTAGTTTCATTAATAGGGCAATAAATTTAACTCTTAGTTTTCTGGCAGCTAGGACAAAGGGGAAAAATATATAGTCATTTAGTTCTCATGTTTGGATAAAAAGAAAAAATTCATTCTGATTTTTAAGAAAAGGATAACATTTTTTCCATGCTTAGTATTCTAAAATAGATTTATAGCATGTATATGTATCCTTATGCCAGGTAAAGTAGATATCAGTATTTTTAACTCTATCATTTTATGAAAGATAAACATTCTTCAAGCAGACACTTCTTAATTGAATCCCAGGATGTAGCCTTAAATCGTGACTAAGTCAAGGCATTTCTGCAGAGCTGAGATGATATACATCTATCTACTCGTATAGCTTTCTGGTTGTGACTTCATATACACTTGGAATATTCATTAGTGCCATTCAGCAATATTTCCAGCTTGCTTGCTTCCTTCCTAGAATATGGTAGGATTATATTTTCCCCGCATCTTTAAAAGTTTGATGCGGTAATAAAATGTGAATGGAAATCAAATGTGTGGTTTTTAAGAGCCCATGTGGATTTTGTCATGTTCTATGCTTTATGAAAGCATGTTTTGAGATGTAGTTTACATCAGTCTGGGTCCCTTAATGTCTACAACAAGCAGACTTCCTTGCCAGCCTACACTGGGCATACAGCAGAAGCAAGAAATAACTTTTGTTGAGTTAAGCCACTGAGATTGGGGATTGTTGGTCACCACAACATAGCTTACCTGCTCCAGACTGATAACAGTGGTAAAAGCATAGCAGTCGATAGGAGTGGTCTATTCATAAAGTTCTTGGAGACCATTCTGTCTGTGACAACTTTCACCTAACTGATCACCAAACTTATTGTTCCTCCTCTAGCTAGAGAAGCTGGTTATGTTCTTCTGCCTCCGTCAGTACTTAGGTATGCATCTTAAAAAATTACACCACAGACTTTGGTAGACAATCTTCCTAGGTAGGGAAACAATTTTAGTCAAGGATGTACAAGTTTCTGGGTTAATCTCTTAAACTTTGAAGCATAATCTTTAAACCAACTTTCCCAAGAAAGTTTGTCAGTCAGTGTATCTAAGTCAACTAATAATTTTTTTGTCTTTATATGCCAGTGTTCTTTGTAGTATATTAAAGAGAGAAGATTTGATGTATAGGTAACAAAGTTGATGAGTTGGCCTTCTTCAGCAAAATTTAAGAATTTGACTTACATTCTGTTTTAGTTAGGCTACAGGCCCAGCTACTGTAACAGAAGAACAAATACAAATGCTTTACAAGGCTTAAACAAGGTAGAAGTCCATTCTTTCTCATATAGCAGTCCAAAGGTGATCAGTTCAAAGCTGACAGGGTGGTTCTGCCACTCTGAGCACAAGACTCTCATCTCCAGATCCAAGGCAGCTGTTCTGGATCTTGTCATCTCTTAATCAGTAGAAGGAAAAAGAAGTCAAGGATGCATGGATACATTACTTTTTTATTTTTTTTTAATTTTTTTTTAATGTTTGTTTATTTTTGAGACAGAGAGAGACAGAGCATGAGCAGAGGAGAAGTAGAGAGAGGGGGACACAGAATCCGAAGCAGCCTCCCGGCTCTGAGCTGTCAGCATGGGGCTCAAACTCACAAGCTGTGAGATCATGACCTGAGCCGAAGTCGGGAGCTTAACCGACTGAGCCACCCAGGCACCCCATACATTACTTTCTTAAAAAAACCATCCTACTCCTTGTTTATATTCTTGAGTATAGCCTAAGATCATATATGTACAGTTATCTGTCACAATGCAACCTGTCTCTCCAAAACTTAGTAGCTTAAAGCAACAATGATTTACTTCCTCATGGTTTTGTAGGATTATCTGGGTAGTTCTGCTGCTCTCTCTGGGCTCCATCATGTAGCTGCATTTGATTGGTGAGTTGGTTAGTGTTTGGGCTCAGCAAGACCTTTCTCTCTATGTCGTCTTCATCCCAGTGTTTTTTACACTTAGGTGGTTCCAGAGTTCCAAGAGAACGAAAGTAAAAACTGCAGGACTATCTTATTTGCCACATCCAATTGATCAGCGCAAGTTACGAGGCCAGTCTAGATTCAGAACGTGGGAAAACAGACTCCTCTTTCTGATAGCAAGTGCAGAAAAGTCACTTTATAGAGGAACATGTACACAAGGAAGCGTGATTCATTGGGGGTGTTATTGTAACAATCTACCATAGTGTGTTACTAGTCCCAGTGACCCACATCTCTTCCAACAGCCAAATGTATTCACTCTCCTCCCAAGACCCCCCAAATATCATTCCCATCACAGTATCAGTCACTAGTTGCTGATCTTGTGATCTCTATCAGGTCAGGGTATGGCCATAGATCCCCGTAAATGGCTCCTCTCGATCTAGAGACCTGTGAACTAAAAAGACAGTTCTCAGCATCCAACATACAATGGTGAGACACTGACAGGATAACTACAATAGACAATTCCACTCAAAAAAATAGTAATAATCATAAGGAAGGAATGGGAATCACATAGCAGCCACTGGCCAATAGGAATTCTGAAATCCAGCAAGACACTTGTTATTAGGACTCCCTCCTCCATAAGCAAGTTCTAGGACAAGAAAGTGGCCTTGATTAAGTTCTGTTCCTTAGGAGTCATTCCTTAATCTATTGTTCTTCTCAGCTGTTGGTTCTACTCTGTAGGCTTCAACCTCTGAGGTATCTTTCCTTTGACATGAAAATTTATCTGTGTTTGTATCTTAATAGCCATCTCATCCTGCTTTCTACCCATCAGAAGTTGGACATGTAACAGTGTAGCCCTGTAGTCCTCACTACCAGCTGCCTGCCTTCCCCCCTCCCCAGCTATCCTTTTCTGAAACATTGGCTCAACCACAGCTCTTCCAAATATATAGTGTAGCATGCTGTGAAGCTGGGGAACATCGAGTGGTGTATATTTGCTGCAGTGACTAGCAAGCATATCCAGGTGTTGTAAGACATCACTATGAAAGCAGTGGTAAAGCCACATATGAGAAATAAAAGAAGGTTTTCCTCAATATCACAAAGTGAGCCAATATTTTGAAGCTCCCAACATACCAATATTTTTTTTAGACCTCAGCTGTTGGAAGAAGAAATATTCTTCATTAGAGTCCAGCTTCCTGGCTAATTTGAATACCATCCAGCTTGCTGGTTGATGGCATGTTGGTGACAAAGAGCTCTCTACTGAAGAATAGTAAATATATTTCCACTTTAAGAGCTGTTGTTTCTTCTGCAATATGTTAAACTCTGCTATCTCCAAATGCAGTGTTGGAAAGCTGAGAATTTGAAGTGTGAAAATTGTTAAAATTGGGAGCTATTTTGCCACGAGGCAACATGCTTATAATAGTTACTAGAACATTGCTCTTTCACAAATAATCGTAACCTGATTTTCTCAAAGGAGCATTTTGTCCTCATATTCATTCTCTTGGTTCTTGCCTACAAAGGAGACATGTTGGTGACAGTAGCTACATGCCGGTATATCCCTGACCCACGGCAGTGTCCCCAACTATACAGTCTGTCATGTCATGCAGCCTTCTGTAGGTTCCCTATGCAGAATGCAAAATGTTAATATTTCGGGGGCGGGAAGAGGTGCCAGAAACACAATTGCCTACTATTCTGCAGAATGTCTCCTCCACTGCCACCATCACTTGTGAACCTCTGCACATGACCAGCAGATGCACAGGAAGCTTCTTGGTTTGAAAGGCTGATATACATCTGAAATGTGGTGGCGGAAGAGGGTGGTATAGAAATCGATTCTCCTGTTCACCCAGGCATCCTCTGAACAAAAGTAATTGGGAAAGGAGACAGAGATAGAGTCTTCTACTGTTTCCTTATCTGGGAAAGCAAAACCTCTGGAAGGTTTTGTTCAAGATTTGAATGGTCAAGACACACTATGGTTTATTTCTAGTAAAGTGACATAAAACTGAACTGTGTCAGGGGCGCCTGGATGGTTCAGTTGGTTGAGCATCCGACTTCGGCTCAGGTCATGATCTCACAGTTTGTGGGTTCGAGCCCCGCATCAGGCTCTGTGCTGACAGCTTGCTGAGAGCCTGCAGCCTGCTTCAGATTCTGTGTCTCCTTCTCTCTCTCTCTGCCCCTCCACCACTCATGCTCTGTCTCTCTCTGTCTCTCAAAAATAAATAAATGTTAAAAAAATTAAAAAAAAAAACCTGAACTCTGTCATTTCCTCAATCATCATGTCCTCCAATCCTTTCCAGACCTTCCTGACTATCAGATCAAAGATGCTCTTCTAGCTCTATGTCCTTCTCAACAGTAGTAGTAATCAGCATTGCACATTTACATTACTTTATTTAGGGTTCCATTGAGGTATTTCCTCATTTGACTATGGGCTGCGTGATGGCAGGAACCTTGTTGGGTTTTTGTTTCCCATTGTATACATAACCCTAGCACTATGTCTGGCATATTGAAGGCACTTGGTAAATGCCGGTTGAATGAATGGATATTGAATGAGGAATAAGGACCAACAGTAGGTGATTAGCTACAATGAAGATGCCTCCCTTTTTAAAATATATTTTCCAGGGGCGCCTGGGTGGCTCAGTCAGTTAAGCGTCTGACTTCAGCTCCGGTCATGATCTCATGGTTCATTGAGTTCGAGCCCTGCATCGGGCTCTGTGCTGACAGCTTGGAGCCTGGAGCTGCTTCGGATTCTGTGTCTCCCTCTCTCTCTACCTCTCCCCTGCTCTCACTCTGTCTCTCAAAAAAAATAAACATTAAAAACAATTTTAAAAAAATAAAATGTTTTCCAAAATAAATTCCATGCTGTTCAGAAAAATCATTATTCTGCATTCTGCTGTGTCTCCCTGAAAAGGCACGGATAGCTCATTCCCACATGTGCACACACACATTAATAGCATGAATAATTTCAAGACTATGTCTCCACTACTTTAAAAAAGATAAACTATGTGGAATCTAGACATGCTTATTAGCTTAACTTTGGCCTACTTCTTTTTGTTGTTGTTGTTGTAGCTATAGCTTTAAAACTATAATTTATTTCAGATTTAAGAAGAGTAAATAAAAGTAAGATACTTGTGGTCTGGTTCTGCATACAAGAATGGGTAACAGTCTCGTTCTGGTTCCTGCAATAAATTCAATTGGAAATTTATTCTGTAGGTGGACAGCATAATACTTTGTCTTTGACTAACCTTCTCCATTGTTCCACCATAATATTCATATGAGTAGTATCAGTACCCAGAGAAGAACTAGTCCAAGGATGAAAGTTATCCAGTCTTCAGTTGACAAAGCCATTCCAATAGTGAGCAGTGAATATCCTAACGTAGAGAGAGGGATGAATTCATGGTGCCACATCAAGAAATTCCTGGGACACCTGAGTGGGTCAGTCGGTTAAGCAGCTGACTCTTGATTTCAGCTTATATCATGATCTCATGCATGGTTCATGAGTTTGAGCCCCACATTGGCCTCCATGCTGATTGCACAAAGCCAGCTTGGGATTCTCTCTCTCTCCCTCTCTCTGCCTCTCTCTGGCTCTGTCTGAATGAATGAATGAATAAATAAATAAATAAATTTAACTAACTTAAAAAATTCTCTGCATACCAAATCTCTTATAACATGGTAGAAGCATGTGGGATCCCAGGAATGGTAGATTTTTGCTGGTATAAAAAGAGGTTTTCAAGCAAAGATTCAGAAACAGTTTGATGAACAAGTATCCTATTATAAGAAAACAGCTCTTAGGCAAAGAATTAGAAGGCATTTCAAGAAACAGACAAGATAACTTTTACCTGTCAGAAACCACCTATTTCTTCAGAGAAGAAATGAAACAGCCACCTCACTTTGGCCTATTTCTTTCTTTCCTTCTTCTGATGGTCTCTCCATGACGACAGTTTTTTTGTTTTTAAAACGTTTATTCTGGTTTGAGAGACAGAGAGCAACAGAGAATGAGCAGGGGAAGAGCAGAGAGAGAAGGAGACACAGGATCTGAAGGAGGCTTCAGGCTCTGAGCTGTTAGCACAGAGCCTGATGCAGGGCTGGAACCCACAAGCCATGAGATCGTGGCCTGAGCCAAAGTAGGATGCTTAACTGACTGAGCCACCCAGGCACCCCCATGACTACAGTTTTTTAGTTAATTTCTTAGTAGTCCTTCTTTTTATTCCAGCAACCCTGAGGTTGCTAATTTCTCGTGCTCAGTTCCAAGACTGTGCAGTGGAGAGTAGGACAGAGCAGCAGTAGGCATCGGGAACCAGGCACAACTTGGAAAAATTTAAATGAAGCAAAACTTGGCTGATGTCATGAATGGTGAAAGCTTTCTTGCTTTGGTTTACACCTGCCAACTAAAAGCCATCCAGCAAAGATAAAGAGAAGGAAAAGAGGTACAATGTCTTGCCCTATTTCTTTGAAATATGGGCTCCCAGCTAGGACTCTTAGCTAT
The DNA here is from genome assembly GCF_018350175.1 of Felis catus. Lineage (NCBI taxonomy): Eukaryota > Metazoa > Chordata > Mammalia > Carnivora > Felidae > Felis > Felis catus. Next base: position 81,231,238 of record NC_058369.1, read on the forward strand.
GATTCATCATGTCCTGGACTCACCCTATTAACCAAATAATTCATCATTTTGTTTTGTTTTGTTTTTTCTTTATTTAAATATGGATTCCTTAATTCTGAGCTCCTGAGGTCTTGTACCTTCTCAAATATCTAACAGTGCACTCTGCTTCTTGGGTCAATAGGAGTCTTAGACCTAGGGGTGCCTCCTCTCTCTGGCCAGACCAGACCCTCGTTCTCTTATTGTTATGAAAATAATAGGGACTCCCAAGAAACAGATGGGTGAAAGTGTTTCACTTGCCCTTCATTCATTATCAAATTACCCAAGCATCTAGATTTACCCAACAGTGGGAATCTTCAACCTTCTAAATGCTTCTGGGCCTCAACCTGAGCCTGCTTCTTCCATGAAGTAGGGCAGTCAATAGAGATGCCCTGATCTTGCCCAAATAGGAGGACTTAGAGTAGAGGAAACTTGTTCTTACCTCTTTCTTACTTTCCATGGGATAGAAGTTGTGCATCTATTGTTTCTCTCTATTATAGAAACAGAAAAGGAAGAGATAAGAATGACTTTTAATCAAACAGGACTTGTATCAGAGAATTGGCATGTTTTCCTTTTTATCAAAAGATACACCTGTCTTTTGAGAGGAGCACAGGAGCCTTGCCATTTTCCTTAAAGGCAGCAGTTGGCAAAAGCTGCTGATCATTAATTCCATTTACTTCCTTTGAGAGGAAAAACATCTGCACAACCTAAATAACATTACAACCCCAAATGGAGGAATTTTCCCCAGGTCCATGACACTACCACTGTATTTTCTTTTTTCTCTTTCTTTCTTTTTTCTTTTTTTTTTTTTCGCTTTGTCTTTTGTCTTAAAAAATAAAACCAACATATTTTGAATTAGCTTCAAAGGAAATAAAAGATGTTTACCTACCTCTTAACACACTGAAGAATGTGTGCTAAGACTTGCAGTAATAGGTGATTAATCTCTGAACACTTACCTAGTAAACAACATTTTTGGTTACATACTGCGGATTTGCCAAGAGTAGGTAACTTAAAATAATGAAGAAAGAAATCCAGGTTGATGGTTCTGTGTTGCCAAATAATCAAAGCTATGAAGAGCTAGAAAGAAATGAATTCTGACACTACTGTATTATTTCCACAATAATGGAGAGGACAAGGAACCAACTTTGTCTATAGTTATCCTTGACAATCTTCATTAATCTTTAAGATTCTTTACCCTTATTTACTAAGAAACTGGATTCACTCACAAGTCTATAAATATTGGCAGCAAAATTAATTGGACTCCGGATAACCTAATCCATCTTCCTTCTCTGATGTCAGTAGAACTGAGAAGGAAGAGGTGTTTTCCTGGTGTGATATTATAGATGTGGATGGGTTTCCATATATTTGAAAAGAGAGATGTCCTGAAGGGATTGCAAAGGCTGGGAAGCAACTGGGACAAGTGTTCATTTGGCACTGTCCAGAATGTTGTGGAGGAGGAAGCACTGGACAATAGCCCAGCCCACTGGTGTTCCAGGATTTTGAAGCACTGGAACCAGGTCTCTCTTTTGTTCATTGGCAGAAACCAGTGGTCACTGGCAGCCCAGCTGGTTGCTAAGAGTCCACAGAATGAGTGTCTTAGAGATTTGAAGTTGAGAGATGAAGAGGGAGCCAACAGGTAGGAGTAGCATTGTTAGTATGAACTTAACTCTTTCCTGTCAGAATCACATCAGTGGCAAATAGCTAGAGTCCCCCTTATATGTCTTAACAAAGAGCATTCTATTTGATGGTCTCAAAAATTCCTAAATGGCCTCTTCTGAAAATACCCATAAAATTAGTGCAATGGAAGGGAGAAATACTAATTAAGTGAAAGGAATACCTTTCTGGTTTCTGTTACTAAAAGAGTATGAGATGGAAAATATACAAGTAAAAACCTATATTACATTTCTGGCCATCAAAAATCTTCTGTACCTGATAATCCTCCTGGTATTGAAACATTTAGGCTGAAGAAGAAATAGGCTGAGAAAGAAAACAGGCTGAAGAAGAAAAATAGGCTGAGAAAGCTGTGAGAGAGACACCTTATTATGAAGGTCAAGTGTCCAATCAAGAAGACATGACTTTCAAATAAACATTAATCTTTTTTTAATTTTTCTGAACTGCTCTGTATTTCAGTGCTTTTGTACGCAATGTTGGTACAAGAAACACATGTGTTTGTTTTTTCCTGACAGTAAAACCAGATTCCGATGGATTCAGGAGAGCAGCTCACAGAAGAACGTGCCTCCCTTTGGTTTGGATGGAGTGTACATATCCGAGCCTTGTCCCAGCTACTGCAGTGGCCATGGGGACTGTGTTTCAGGGGTGTGTTTCTGTGACCTGGGCTACACCGGTAAGGCCACAGACATGCATCTGGTGGTTTGTTTGTAAAATATTAATCTCTGGTTACTGTATGCCATGTTACTTCTTCCAAGGAAACAGATTCTGAGATGATTCTTCTTTAAGTCCTAATTGTAGGAATTTGCCACCCAGGCCCTTGAAGTGCTAAGATATTCTGTAGTTTTGAGCTGCCTAAGGAAAAAAACCATGGTAATGCCAATTTCACTCCCTAAAGGAGATTTATTTATTAGTAAACTGATAGTAGTTAACATTGCTTTGGGCTCTGCTTTATGAGGCACTATAGTAAGTACTTTTCATTTCATCTCACTGAATTCTAACAAAAACCCTATGCCATTGTACATACTATTATTGTCCTTGTTTATATTTGAGGAAACCAAGACAGAGAGGCTTAGTATCTCTCCCGAGGTCACCCAGCTAGGAATTGCTGTAGCTAGGCTTCAAACTCTAGCAAGTCATTCCCTAGAACTCAAACCTGAGCTCTTCCTTGACCACTTGGCTGCAAGGGGCTCTCTGTGTTCTTTACATTGCTTTTTATACGGCATGTAATTTTATACATGCAAAGTAAAAATCAGTGTAAGAAATGATAAATCCAGGGCTGCCAAAAGAGGACTTTACAAGAGAAATATTTCTGACCATGGGCACCGTTGGCTGTTGCTACAAGGAAAAATAAAAAGGGAGCTGAGATTAAAGAGTAAAATTAGAGAAAATGTTACAAGCTTCAAAAATCTTTCTGTAGAGTTTTTCCCAGAGGCAACTTCAAAAGGATTCCTCCCAGATTTTCAGTGCTCTGCCCTTCGTCTGGCGCATGACCAAAGATGAACATATGTTGTTGCAGGCCTTCTGTGGAGTGCCCAGCCACTCCTGGTTTCAAGGGTGTGTTTTTTTTAATCTGAGATTAACTCTCCTTATTGATCCTCTGATAGAAGGACAGCAAAGGAACACATTTTATTGTGGACAAAATCTATCTGTCAGTTTGCACAAATCCTCTGAGTAGCAAGAACCATGGAAATGTGTGGTTCCCAGTGTCTCTCTACTAAGGAATAAAAAATGATAGAGGTGGAATAGTGTTTTGTAATGATAGTAGTGATGGCTGTACTTCAGACAGACAATTGTGAGATACAGATTTCCATGTGGCTTCTTTCCCCTAACACCTGTGGAAATGCTTCTTTAGCCCGGGCTCTGAATGTACCTTCTAATGTTTCATGATTTCAACAAAGCCTCTCTCCTGTGTATTTCTTTTCTTGGAAGCTGCACAAGGAACCTGTGTGTCTAATGTCCCTAATCACAGTGAGATGTTCGATAGGTTTGAGGGGAAGCTCAGCCCTCTGTGGTATAAGATAACTGGAGGCCAGGTTGGAACTGGCTGTGGAACACTGAATGATGGCAAATCTCTCTACTTCAATGGCCCCGGGAAAAGGGAAGCAAGGACTGTCCCTCTGGACACCAGGAGTATCAGGTGAATAGTTTATTGGTACACTTCTCCATGAAGATTCACCATGCCTTGTGGTCAAACCTAAAACACTCTGTTATCCTATTGAGGACTTACATAATAAGGTTTCTCTATATATATTTTGATATTTAAAAATGAAGTATAACTTCAACTCCATAATAAAATAGTTTCTGCAAAATGTATACCACAATTCATTAACCAGCCTACAGACATCACCAAAGTCTGTGTGTCTAATGTATGTCAGCTTGGTTGTCTAAAGTTCATTGTTACCATGAAGACTATTTGATATTATTTTCATATATGCCAGGTGAAACAAGGATTTTTTTTCAACTTTAAATTTTGTGTCTGAAAATGATACATTCCGTTTATCGAAGTGTATTTGTATTCACTTATTAAAAACTGTCCCAGGGGCACCTGACCGGCTCAGTTGGTAGAGCATCCGACTCTTGATCTCAGGTTGTGAGGTCAAGCCCCATATTGGGTGTGGAGCCCTCTAAAAATAATAATAATAATAATAAAATAAAAATAAAAACTGCTCCTGAAATTTAAAATACCTATACTGACACCTACTGGTAAAATAAAGAACTGCTTAGTTTTAAGGTCAAATGAAATAGTAGCACACCTAAAATAAAACTGTGCTTTTTGTATTACTATCAATTAAATTATTTGAGAATCGGAAGAAGGGAAGCAGAAGAAATATTTTAAGCTTATAGGCCTTGTCCTCACTAAAATCTTGGGTTCTGTGTCATGTTTTTTCTGCCTTCAGTCTCATTCCCTTTCCTGTCACAGTGGGCTCCTGTCATGTAGGCCCTCTCTGTTGGTTTACTATGGATGGAGGGCTAATTTACATCACACTGAGTGAGTGTCAGCTGTGAAAAATTAAACCATCCAAGTCTAAGTCAGCAGTATAAGTAATTATGTGGCCCTAAACTAATGCAGCGTTTGGCTTCTTAATGTTAGTTTTTTCTTCATCCTGAATTTCCAAGAATAGTATGATCTCAATCTAAGGAATGACCATTTCAGTGATTTCACTAAATTATGCCAGACTGTCACAATGAAGTAAAGTTCAACTGTTTCCTTTTGTTTAAATCATTGTTGCAGAATAAAATGAATGGTTGTTAGGAAACTTTTTAAAATGCTTGTAGAATTAACTTGCTACATAATCTATGCAGCTTCTGATTTTCATATGCCCTTTGTGTTTAAAAGTAACATTTCAGAATTACAGAATTTTTTTTTAATTTTCTGTGTCAAAACACAGAAGGTTAAATCTCTTCTGAACTTACCTATTTATGAATAAACTGAAGTTTGGGTTTTTGGGGTTTTTTTCACCAGACTCGTTCAGTTTTATATACAAATTGGAAGCAAAACTTCAGGGATTACCTGCATCAAACCAAGAGCTAGAAATGAAGGTAAGTTGCTATATTTCTATAGAAATTATAGTTACTATTGGCACATTAGTGTTTTTTCTTCCCAAAGTTTGGCCAGGATTTTGCAAACTGAGACACTTTCTTTCTCTTCTCTTTTCCATCTTTAAATGACTAGCTGTATGGAGCCATGATGTCTTAGGTTCCTCATCTAGATCCTTAAGCCTGAAAAGCTCATGGATCCTATCAGAGTCTATTTGTTTTAAGGAATGCAATTCCTTTATAACTTTCAATAGGAAGAAAAAGAGACTTTTACATTTAGTGCGGGGCTAGAAGTTTTTGCATAGGGTGTTATTTACTGAATGCAGATCAGACCCTGGCCATAAACATTCTGGGGGTACTAGCATCCTTTGGTAGGAGGAGCAGTTCTTGGTAAGGATAAACATTAACTTTTCCTGAGCACCTGATATATGCAAGGCAGTATTCCAAGTGTTTTATCTGTTAATTCATTTAATCTCCATCATACCTGTTTGCCATAGGTACTATTAGTCCAATTTTACAGATAGAGAAACTGAGACACAAGCAGGTCAAGCAACTTACCCAAGATCATGCAGTCAGTAAGTGAATGAGCAGGGATTCAAACCACTGATGCACATTCCAGAATGGATGTCTTAACCTCCTGCATACTGCTTCTCTCCTTGCCCAGAACTCCACTTCTCTAGGCATCCATACCATCTCCTGCCTCAGTGGTTCAGTTCTGAAAAAAATGCAAAAGGCCTGTAACATATATAAGTGGCCTCCAGGAGCTCTGCGAGTAGGATGGGATCCTTAAGGAACCCAAATATGAGTTTCCCTAATACAAAATCTGTGGGCTTCTCAGAAGGGTCCTCCTACAAACCTTGATCTCATGAAAGGCACATAAAGAGTTTTGTAGTATGTAAGTTTATTATCTCAGGCATGACTGTATAAAACATATTGGCTTAGGGGCACCTGGGTGGCTCAGTCGGTTGAGCATCTGACTTCGGCTCAGGTCATGATCTCATGGTTTGTGAGTTCGAGCCCTGCATTGGGCTCTGTGCTGACAGCTTGGAGCCTGGAGTCTGCTTCGGATTCTGTGTCTCCTTCTCTCTCTGCGCCTTTCCCACTCATGCTCTGTCTCTCTCTGTCTCTCAAAAATGAATAAATGTTAAAAAAAATAACATAAAATAAAAAACATATTGGCTTAAACTGTACCTGTGAGTCCATGGAGCTAGTGATAGCTCTAATGGTCAATCCAAAATGTCCTTGGCCATGTCGCCACTAACTGAGACGTTTCATGACGTTTTCTGAGTATCTCAGTACTTTTAGTCTAGTAATTATCCAGATTGTATATTTACTGAAACATCTGTAGATGTTTCTGTAAAAGTTTCTGTAGAGGTAAAAGTTTCTTTAAAAGTTTAGAACGTTATACAGACCATTTTGCATTCCCTAATCTCTTCAACAAAGATTTATTCAAGAGTCTGCTCTAAGCCACGTCCATTCTAGGCTGTGGATACAGTGTCTCCAATCATGTGACACGTTATTCAAGATGTGCTAGGTTATGGTGCAATAAGGAACAACCCTTTAAATCTCAGTGGGTTAAATCAGTAAGATTTCTCCTTAGTGCTACATTTTCATTGAGGCTCATCTGAGGTCCTCATTCCAGCACGCAGGACAAGCTGCTGCTGGATAGATTCTAGGTGTTGCCAACCATGTGGCAGAGAGAAAGAGACAGTGTGTTGAAGGGGACCCCAAGTCCAAACCACCAAGTGCCAGAAGCGGAAGAAGCCCTGACCAGAGCAGACAAAAGCCCCGTCCAAAGGGACACTTCCATTTTAGTGAGAAGAATCAGAAAATAGACAATAAAGAAAAGAAATAAGCAAGATGTTAAATTGACAGGCTGGACAGAAATAAATCATCTGAAGAGATGGCCAGTTGTTGATGGGGAGATTTGATTTAGATAGAATGATCTGGGAGGGGGCTCACTGAGGAAGTGACATTTAAACTGAAATCTAAAGGATGAAAAGCAGGCAGCACAAGATGAGCTCAGGGCAAGTTTTCCAAGTCAGAAGAAACAGCAAAGGCCAGTAGAAAAGAATTCTGATGTTGGAGAACAGAAAGAAGGCTAGTGTGGGGGTGACTGGGTGTCTCAGTTGAACATCCGATTTCGGCTCAGGTCATAATCTCATGGTTCATGAGTTCGAGCCCACGTTGGGCTCCCTGCTGTCAGCACGGAGCTCACTTCAGATCCTCTGTCGCCCCCTCTCTCTACCCCTCCCCCACTTGTGCACGCTCTGTCAAAAATAAATAAAACATTAAAAAAATAGTTTAAGAGGAAGAAAGAAAGGGAGGGAGGGAGGGAGGGAGGGAGAAAGAGATGAAGGAAGGAAGGAAGGAAGGAAGGAAGGAAGGAAGGAAGGAAGGAAGGAAGGAAGAAGGAAGGAAGGAAGGAAGGAAGGAAGGAAGGAAGGAAGGAAGGAAGAAGGAAGGAAGGAAGGAGGAAGGAAGGAAGGAAGGAAGGAGGAAGGAGGGAGGGAGGGAGGAAGGAAGGAAGGAAGGAAGGAAGGAAGGAAGGAAGGAAGGAAGGAAGGAGGAAGGAAGGAAGGAAGGAGGAAGGAAGGAAGGAAGGAAGGAAGGAAGGAAGGAAGGAAGGAAGGAAGGAGGAAGGAAGGAAGGAAGGAAGGAAGGAAGGAAGGAAGGAAGGAAGGAGGCTAGTGTGGCTTGGAACTCCTGGAGATGAGGGGCAGAAGTCCCGTTGTGCAGAGGGCCTTGCTAGCCATGGTAAGGAGATGGGGTCTGAATCCATGCATCTTGGACACCAGCTGAGGGCTCTTAGCCCAGGCAACGACATAATCTTATGTAAATTTTTACAAGATCGCCCTACAGAAATAACAAGTAGTTCAAAACACGTGACTATTTATGGAACACGTTCTCTGCCCCCGGGGCACAGGCAGGAGCTTTGAGGGCTACAGAGGAAGACAGGGTCCTGTCCTCAAGACCTTATTTCCTGATTGGAGAGGTAGAGCTTTTTAACATTTTCTTTAATCTTGGTAATAAAATTACTGTAAAATACTTGGTGGTTGGAACAGTGTAGCAATTGTGTGTATGACTCTTCTGAAAATCACAGATCCGTATCCCTATGTGCATATGAACTTTAAAGAAGAGAACTGACCAGAGTATTCTGGGAAGCATCCGCTTGTCATAGACATGAAAGTTCTGCTCTACACTTAGCCTCTGACCACGAGTGCTGTTGCCTCAGGGCAGATTCCCTTAAAATCCTTTTAGCAACAAGCAACTTTTCTCAACTTGCTCTTGAGCCATTTTCTTAAACTCATTGCTAGCCTTGTAATTGACACCCCACAGGCGTTTCTAGGCCTTGTCTGGAAAACAGGTTGTTAAAATGTAAATCTGCCTAAATCCTTGAACAAATCTCTTCCAGTTGATGAAAGTAAAGATTTTTTACTTACTCAAGCTGAAGCATTAATTTACATATTTGGAATTAAAATCAAAATTAGGCTATTTTCAATAAGACTGGGCAGAACGCAGATGGAGTTGTAATTTAAAAAGAGAAATGTTGTACATGCCGAAAACACTCAGTAGATGAGCTAAAATGGCTTGGTTTTTTTTTCAGATGTGCCATGTGTCAGATGACACAGCTAACGGGGCTCAACAATTTACATAAAGTATACATACTGCTGTTTCCCTTTCTTTCATTCCTTCATTCTTTCATACTTCTCTGGAAGGCACTCCTTTATTGTCCTTTGGGATTGGGCCCTAATCCTAGACTTTCTTGTGACCCTCCTAAAAAAGCAAATGATGAGAAGGATTGTAAGCAGAAACCAAATGGAATATGGACCCCTTGAGTCATGCTTCTCATTGATACCTGAATCCTCTAGGAAGCTTCAAAATGTAGGTTCTGATTCAGCAGAACTGGGTTGATATAAATTTCTCCAAGACTGAGTGGCTTAGAGCAACAAACCTTAGTTATCTTCTCATTTCTGTGAGTTGGGAATTCAGGAACAGGTTAGCTGGGTGGCTCTGGCTCAGGATCTTCCATAAAGTTGCATACAAGATAAAAGCCAGGAGGGGGGCAGTCATCTAACCAGGGTTGGAGGATCTATTTCCAAGATGCTCATTTACATGGCTGTTTGGCAAGCGGCCTCAGTTTCTCACTGTGTGAACCTGTCCCTTGGCTGTTTGAGTGTCCCCTGTTTCCCGTCAGCTAGCTTTCCTCAGAGCAAGAGATCCGTGAGAGAGAGCAAGGAAGAAAGCACAATGCTTTTTATGGCCTAGTGTCAAAAGTCAGGCACTGTCATTCCTACCATATTCTGCTTATTACATGTAAGTTACTAAGTCCAATGGCACACACACACACAAAAGGAGAATTAAGCTCCACTCTTTGAAGGGAAGAGTGTCAAAGAATTTGTGGACATGTTTTAAACCACCACAGGTAAAGCCTGTTCCCAGCTGATACAGGTGCTGGTCCTGAGACCATACTTTGAGTAGAGAGTATTAGAAAGGACCAGCCAGTGAGATTTTATTCTCATGACGCTTCCTTTCTGGTACTGTAATCTACCTTCTGAATAGGTCACCCCTCAGACAGATGACTGTCTAAATTATTCTCTCTCTCCCTCTCTCTCTCATCTAATTAAATGTAAACCCTGTCAACACAAATTAATAACCACAAGAAAAACTAAATTTTGAAGTGTCCGCTCTTTCACCCAAAATCACATTAAAAGCCAATAGGACGTATTTTGAGCAAACATCAAGGGTTAGGGGCGAGAGTTTTGTCAGCCATTCCTCAACTTAACTAGAATAAAGACCAGAAACAGACTACCTGCCATTTTCTTCATGAACTTTAGTTGACTCTCCTCCTCCAATACATGCATCTACAGCCACCCACTGAAGCTCTAACTGCCAATCTAACTACACCTGTATACATCATGCTCTCTCCCCGAAGATTTCCTCTTCTTTGTGCTATTTTTATGCTCTCATTAAAAATGATGATATCTATTTTAAATATGGTAAGATTAATTTTCCCGAGATTTCTCATTTTTTGCATGTTAGTCATTGTTGTTCCTGGCATCATTCCTTGTCAGATGTGGTGACAATAAATCCATGTGCAATCAATTAGCCTTAAAAGGCTTTCTTCTGGTTCTATATTTTATCCTAATAGTTCCTGAAACTTAGTTTTAGTAAACTCTTAGTTGTTCAGCATGTTAAAAGGATTAAGAAATTCCTATCAGTCAATAATGGAGAAATTAAAAAGTTATTGTATGTACCATTAATGATTTAAAATTTTCTAGGGCTCCTGGGTGGCTCAGTCCATTAAGTGTCCGACTCTTGGTTTTGTCTCAGTTCACACAATTCGTGGGTTCAATCCCCACATTGGGCTCTGCATTGACGATGCAGAGCCTACTTGGATTCTCTCTCTCCCTCTCTCTCTCTGCCCCTCCCCCACTCATGCACATGTGTGTGTGCATTCTCTCTCAAAATAAGTAAACTTTAAAACTTTCTAAAAAGGTTAAGGTATTACAAAATTAGTATAACAAATACAACTTTACCAAACATAATTTCTATGAATACCCAGAAAGTACTTTGGTATCCCCCGTCATAATTATAAATATGCAGTCTTAGGAACAGTTATGGGATAGACAATTAGATAGATGCAGGAAAGCCATCTGCCCTTTCCATCAATAACAATAGATGGATAGATGGATGGATGGATAGACGGATGGATGGATAGATAGATAGATAGATAGATAGATAGATACCCTGTTGATTCCTGCCATTTCATCATTAGCAATTTTTTTTTTTTTTGGCATCCAACCTTACCCTTTCCCCATGTCCTCTTTTAAAATAGAAAAGTTTCCAGAAGAGGTAGCAGGGGCAGCACATGTCATCCGTAACTTTAATGAGCAGGTCCATAAATCATGTCACTTTGGCAACAGGTGAAGGGGTGTTGGGTAGATGGGGTGGGTGAAGAGGGGAAGGGTGACCCAGAAAGGAAGACAGAACTAACATTGAAGGGGAGTGAATTTTCTGCTTTGCTGTTTAGTAAATGACTTCATTTCAGCTTCAGTAACTAAAGTCTGACAAAGTATGAAGTGCCAGTAAAAGGATCTTTCTGTTGAATAGAATTTCAGATTGGGCCATGCTTACTTACTGTCTGTGCTTCGGCAGAAAAAAACACTACTTGATTTTGTGCCGAGGAGATTGAGATATTTCTTCTGAGTGTATAATAATGATATGAGACTTGGTAATGTTCAGGACAGAATCTAAAATTCAAATGCATGATCTGGAGTGGATTTTTACAACCCCCTTACCAACCTACTCATCACTCATACAGAGCTGAGTAGTCTTTTAAAAAGCTTATGGTTTTGTTTTTTGGGTTTTTTTCTCTCTATTTCCTGGGAGTTGGTGCATTAGAAACTGTCAAGGAATTGATGAGCCTTCAGGTCTACTAATTCATTCCTTGGAAGTTAGATGAATGTGCGCTCATTCTATGAGATGCAATTTGAAGTTTCTGCTGCAGTCTTGCCATTTAAAAAATACTGTTCCTTGCCTTTTTTGCCTCTGGGAAAGCTGTCCAAGTAACTGGATTTATGTCTTTTAACTCAGGGCTTGTTGTTCAGTATTCAAATGACAACGGCATACTCTGGCATTTGCTTCGAGAGTTGGACTTCATGTCATTTCTGGAACCACAGATCATTTCCATTGACCTGCCACGGGAGGCGAAGACCTCCGCTACAGCTTTTCGATGGTGGCAACCCCAACACGGCAAGTTACTACTCACCCCACCCTTCCTGGTAGCATTGAGAGCACACAGTTAAAGCTGCATTGTGCTATATGCTTCTTAATTTGCTTTCAGTTTCTAGACAATATGATTTAAAATCACAATCATAAAGGTATTCATATTGCTCTGTAATAAACCTTCTCTAACTGCCTTTATTCATCTGATTTCAGGCAAGCATTCAGCCCAGTGGGCCTTGGATGATGTCCTTATAGGAATGAATGACAGCTCTCAAACTGGGTTTCAGGACAAATTTGATGGCTCCATAGATTTGCAAGCCAGCTGGTACCGAATACAAGGAGGTCAAGTCGGCATTGACTGTCTCTCTATGGATACTGCTCTGATATTCACTGAAAACATAGGTATATATTTTCACCAGATAAGGGGAGAATATTTAATTAACTAGAGGACTAAATGAACTAAAACCCAAGAGGAGCCTGTCTAATGCAAAACTGTGTACATAACCGCCTGTGCTGGGGGAGACCCTTGGGGACAAAAGGAGTTGGATTGACCTCTACTACAACTCAGTGCATTCAATGGCAGCCTGCGTTAGAACTGTCCTTCATGTGTGATCTAAGGTTTCTTGAAAGCAGAGCAAAACATCTCTATCTGAAGACATTCCCATGTTTCATAATTTGCAGAATTGCAGATGTAAGACTCTTCAAGGTGGTAACGCTTTTCAAATTAGCAGCCTGCCATATGTCCAAGTCTAGGCTAACCCAAATAACAACAGTTAATTGGGAGATAAGAAGTCACTTCAGATAAGACATGGTTTTCATTTGCTATTGAAAGTGTTCATTACAAGCACAGATGCCAAATAAGCAAAGAGAGAACAATTATGTGCTACCATTAAACTCTTCCTTTTTTGTAGGAAAACCTCGTTATGCTGAGACCTGGGACTTCCACGTGTCAGCATCGACCTTCTTGCAGTTTGAAATGAGCATGGGGTGTAGCAAGCCCTTCAGCGACGCCCACAGTGTGCAGCTCCAGTATTCTCTAAACAATGGCAGGGACTGGCATCTCGTCACTGAAGAGTGTGTTCCTCCAACCATTGGCTGTCTGCACTACACAGAAAGTTCCGTTTACACCTCAGAAAGATTCCAGAACTGGAAGCGAATCACTGTCTACCTTCCCCTCGCCACCATGTGAGAATTGTTGTTTGGCTTCATATCAGAACTTTAGATTCCTGTCACCTAATTTGAAAATAATTGCAATTCTACTTGGCAATTCTATTACTCTCTCATGATAATTAATGCGTGGGGTATGCCAGGGGAGGAAAAACAAGTAAAGGTACAAGGTGCTATGGGTTGAGATTTTTTTTTTTTAATGTAGTGAATGAGTTCCAAAAGTTTTACAGGTCTCAACTTTTCCTTGGGAACATGAAGCCTGCCCACCAGATTGACTTGTAAAAATGGGTTCTGTGCTGCTGTAAAAATAAGTATCTACCCGATAGCCCCAGAGTGATACTTGTTCACGTCAAGCAGTATGTAAAGTCACATACATATGGAAGAGTACCCTTAGTTTCTTTCTTTTCGTTCTCAATACCACAGTAGGAATAAAAAATTGGTTCCTTTGGAACACTCTTATGTTTTTTATTTTTCTTCCCCTCCCTGGCATATTTCAGATCACTGTCAGGAGTTGTATGAGGGCTTACAGCAGGCTTCCACTTTGGGGGTTTAGGCATTTGGGTGATTTGGGGATCTTTCTAGGAACCAATGTGCACTGTGGTGGCTGGTTAGAGATTGTGCCATCCTGGGACTGCTTCCCTTGGATTCCTGCCTCTCCCCGCCACTACTACATTCTGAATGACAGGCAAGTTGGCCTCTGCAGGCTGCATTTGCCAGCTTCTGCATCGGCTGGCTTCCTGATAGATGTAATGGCAGACACTGGCAGGATAATCAGAGCAGAAAGAGAGATAAACCAGGACATTCCTCCCCCTTCCCTTTCTGTGTCAAGTGCATCTTGGCCAACTTCAGTGGCTCCAGCTCCCTGGAGATAGCCCTCCATGTAACCCTGGCCTCTGAGCACCAGCAACCATGTCTGCTCCCTCTGCCCCTCCAGTTTGGACTGGTCGTGGCCTCCTGACTTTGCTCAACTCTGGTTTCCTCACCCACCCCTGTTGGCTTCTCAGCTCTGGCACTAACTATGCCTCCAGGTTTCTGTGTTAAATTCTGTCTATATCAAATACTTATAGTGGTTTCCATTTAGCTGATTCAATTCTGATTCAGAGATGCACAACCAAGTGGAGGAAAAAAATGCAGGAAACCAAAGGATTTCATTGTTTAACCTAAATGGTTTCCTCTGGATCCTCAGAGCTTTAACAAGTGCTTACCTGTAACTCATTTATTCACTTTATTTTTATTCCACAAACATTTATTGAATATCTGTTATGTTTTAGAACACTGATACAGAATGAATAAGTCTATGCCAGGGTCCAAATATATTATTTAGGATAACATACATCTAAGCAGTTGTTTATGATATAAAATGGTGACCATGATAATAGGGATTTTATTGAAACACAGTGGGGTACTACCTAAGTGAGTTTTGGGGGAGTTGAGAGAGATTCCTGGAGGAGCCAGTGTGTGAACTGAATAAGCGAGTAGAGCTTGTCCAGGTGAAAAGGGTTCGTGGAAAGGCATTTATGCTTTGTAAGCCAAAACAAAATCCCAAAGACCAGAAAAAGCTTGAGCTGATGGGGAAATTCAAGGATTCGGTATTGCTGGAGTATAATTATGAGGCAAGAAACGGGGAAAGATAAGACAAGGGAAGAGGTCAGATGATGAAGGGGCCACATATATGGGCCTAAGCCAGTTGGCCTTAACATTGTTCAAGCCACCGTGCTGGCAGCCATGTTGCATTGAGGGAGTACTTGTGTAGGGGAAACAATAGCCCTTAAAATGTTACTATTGAAATTGTTCTTCAAGTAGACTGTGTTCCACATTCCAAATAACTAACAAAATTCTGTGCGATCTGTTCCTAAATGAGGGTCTGTGACTGCTGTTTGTTAAAGCTGCATATCTTTCTAGATAAGGTGATCTTCTGACAGTCTATTCCAAGTTGCATATTGCAAATATAAAAGAAAATACGGGAACGCCTCACATCATTCTCATCCTCAACTTTAGGGAGCTAGAACCCCAGGCACCAAAATGGAGGCAAAATATCCACAGGGCTTCCATTTTAGTGTCTCAGAAACCGTTTAGGGACAGTAGAACAGGGACCTCAAGGCAAGAACTTTATGAGATTCCAACTTTTCTCATGTATATCATCTTTCATCTCTTTTCCCATCCTGAGCGACAGTAAATGCCTGAAAGCAAAAGTCAAAATCGGACATGCTGTTCGAACACAGAATAAATCGATAGTTTGAAATAACTTTCCCCTCCCAGGTGCATTCAAAGACACTTGCATGGAAGAAAGGGTGAAATATTTAAAAAACACATTTTCTTCTACTCTCTTGCTGGTGGGTTCAGCAGGAAAGTGCACCCAGTACTTGGTATGAGAAGGGAGTATTTTGAAGTAAAGGAAATTGGAATGAGGAGGAGGGCTCTTCAAAGTGAAAGGAGAGTTAAAATAAATGTTCTCCTACTGTCAGGGTTGCTTGTCGAACCAAGTGTGTTTTCTTTGGTTAGATCTCCCAGGACCCGGTTCAGGTGGATTCAGTCCAACTACACCATGGGGGCGGACTCCTGGGCTATTGACAATGTTGTGCTGGCTTCAGGGTGCCCCTGGATGTGCTCAGGAAGAGGGATTTGCGATGCTGGACGCTGTGTGTAAGTCAATAAAACTGGCAGTTTCTTTCTTTACCCTGCAAAAATAAAAATGGCTTTTGAACTCATGACAAAGAATGCCTTTCCACCACTCCTTTTTTTTCTTAGGTGTGACCGGGGCTTTGGGGGAGCCTACTGTGTGCCCATGGTCCCCCTGCCCTCGATTCTTAAGGATGATTTCAACGGAAACCTACATCCCGACCTTTGGCCTGAAGTGTATGGTGCGGAGAGGGGGAATCTGAATGGCGAAACCATCAAATCTGGAACATCACTCATCTTTAAAGGGGTTAGATAAGATTCTGCTCCTCTACACTGCTACCAGAATTCCTTCCTCACACACTGCTCCACACAAATGCATTCCTGAATCTTCTCAGATGATGCATAATTTTATACCTAGCTGTTGTCTGCTAGCCCGGACCATGTTTCCTCCTCTGTTCAGCACAGTCGTTCTTTAGGATTAATTAGGCATAAAATCTTTCCTCTACTTTGATAATCAGACCTCCGTTACTTTCTGCTGGAATTATACACACACATACACACACACACACACAAATTATGCATATGCAGTTTCTAGAATCTTGACTTCTAGAATGTAGCGGTTTATGTGGTGTTGAATATATAACTTGCAGAATTGTAGAAACTGATTTTATAAAAGGTCTTTGCCATTTCCTTTCTTTTTCCCCCCTTTTCCTCCTGTTAATGGAGCCCTTTCATGACTTCAAGAAAGCCAAACTTGTGAGTCAAGTGACCTAGCATTCTCGGACATTGTTAGTATGTTTTTGTATTTCAACCTAGATGTCTGGTGAGAGAGACGTTAAGCAATTATGTGAAGCACTGTACCGGTTGGCACATCTTCCTGTGTGAATATATGCTTTATTGCATCTCCCAGCATGGGGAAATCAGCTGATCTAGATGTGCAAATGAAATCTTTAACAATAATCTGCATGGGTTTCTGTACAACCCTAATGATGAACACCTAATACTTAGAAAATTGGACACTCTGGAACTTTTTCAATTATAGCTGATAGATACTGCTTATCACCCTTGTTTGAATCCTGAACTCTTTTCAAGCTTGGATGAGAGAGAAAAAACCCTTAGGGGTTTGAGAGATTTATAAGTCCCTAAGAGCTATGAGAGGCCAAAGAAATGGAGGTGGGACCCTTCAGGATGGAAACTACTGGTTTTTCTGTGTGTGTGTGTGTGTGTGTGTGTGTGTGTGTGTGTGTGTGCATGTTTGTGTGTTTTCAGTCTTGTCTGAGGCATTAGCTCTCATGACCACTGGCTCACTTCCCATCTGTTTGCAACAGGGACAAGACCAAAAAAGTGGAAGCCCTGAGACTTTTCATGATTTAAATATCTTTACCTGATAAATTTTTAAGTAATGGAATTAACCTGGTCCCTAGATCCTATAAAGGAGGAAGACACACGGTGTTTTCTATTTTCCCTTTAGCCATCCAAATGCAAGAGCAGCCAAGCATTATACGTGTTAGACATATTATCTATCAGCCCTGCAAGATGGAGAGAGGGCTCAGCATGTGCCATTCAGTAGCCTGCAGTTTGACCTAGAAAGGCATTCTTTCGTAAAAAAAGGAAATGATAGTACCTCTTTAATGTTTATAGATTCAGTAGCACTATCAGCTATTCAGATAGCTTGTTGGATACCAAAGAACTCCCACATTTAGCCCAAATGGATTAATGAATCCAGAAAAAGGATGAGAAAAGAAACCTATCTATGGGAGCTAAAATATACACAGGAGCAGGGCCTACAAGTTCCATCATGTAATTAATATCAAGGGCCGAACTATAAGCCGATACTGCAGACGGTGAAACATACTTTCATGTAGGTCATGCCCACTTTCTACACAGTCTTTCCTACAAGATGCAACGTGAAATGGTCGTTTTATGGCTGATCTGTATTTGCCCACGGGAACTACTTTATCCTTAAATTCCATAATCAAGGGGGCAGAGTCATAGCATTCTTCTAACTTACTGTTAGTAAGGGATCTTTATTAGCTGGATCTATTAACTACCCACCTCAGAGCTTTTTCATGGCAAGTTGAAGAAGTCACCATTCCTCATAACCTCCACCTCTACATGGCACCAAGCTGTAAGACCCTTCAAGGCTTTGTGCTTATCAGAGTATGAGGGAGGGAGGAGAGACAGTAAGACATGAAGAATAGGCATTGATTAGATGCCACAGACTGATCAGGGCAGTGAGTTATTAGGATAAAAGAAAAACGAAGATTGGGAATAGAAGGATTTTCAAATGCAACCTTCAATCCTAGAAGCTTGAATCTATGCATTATAAAGTTCAGGGATACGTATGCATGCGGTTACTTTTTCATTACAGTATTAAATCATTCTCAAATTCTAAATTAGCATTATCTGGCTTTCTTCTCCCCACAGCCAAAGATGATTTAATAAACCAAACACTGGTGTCCCGTAAAGGGTGGAAGATAAGTTTCACAGTCTGATATATCTGGGTTTGAATTCTATCACTACTGCTTTTAAACTGTACAATCTTGAGCAAGTTACTTTCTCCGAGTACCAGTTTCCTTCTGTGCATCAGAAAGATAATAATTTCTTGCCCTTACAAGTTTATGTATTTTAAAGAAGTGTCTATTTTAGAACCCAGCATGTTATAGACATTCAGTAATATGGTTGCCATGACAAAATTAGTCCTATTTAAAATTTTTCAGTTGTTGAGCATTGTGCTTTCTAGTAAATATTAAGAAAAAGAGGAAGAGTTTACTTTCTCTAGCCAAAATTACATTGGGTGTTTGTTAGTTGAAAATTAAGAAATCCAGTGTCCATTCAGTATCACATAGCCCTATGTCGCCAAAGAGTCACTTCATTCAGAAGTCATAGCTAAGTAAGAAACTAAATAGTAATGCCTATTTGTACCTTAGGACATGTGCATAGAGAAATTCTATTTTCCTGGCTGTCACTGCAGTGCTTTAAACACACGGAGAAAACAAGCTATGGAGCTGTCAATCCCAGGCAACCAGAAATAGTTAATTAGCAGAAAAAATTACCAAAGCTAATGTGATCGCTTTCTTTCTTCTTTGGCTTCTCTGCATGAACAGTTACAGCCGAAGCATGGGGACTTGCTTAGTTATGCCTTATTTAACTTGACCAACTGGAGGGTGTTGTGTCAGCCTGAATGAGAGCCTCCCAGGGCTGTCAGCATGCACAAAGGAGTAGTAAGTTCCTGAGACTCCTTGGAACACTGTAAAAGTTACCTATTAATTCCCAACTTCCAGCAGGCTCACTTGGCAGAGAATTTCCGTCTGATTCCTCATTACTCCTCTCATGGCATGCTGTGGTCAAAGGAGGCAACTTTTTTAAAAAGGCCTGTAGATATGTAATGCTATCATTTTTGCACTGCTTTTCATAAAAGTCACAGCAAAGCGTGGTTTAGAGTTGAGACAATGAAATTGTGTTATGCAATCATAGGACATGAGAGCCTCAAGAAAGGGAAAATCATCAATTTTTCCTTTTGAACTGGACCAAACATTGCTTCTTGATCATTACTTATATGTATCTATTACTTAGTTAATACAAGTTAAGTGTTTAAAAGTCAAAGGAAAATAATTTTGCGGATGAAATAAAGTTGCTTAACGTATATGTTGTTGTTTTCAGGAAGGACTGAGGATGTTTATTTCAAGAGATCTCGACTGTACCAATACTATGTATGTCCAGTTTTCACTTAGATTTATAGCAAAAGGTAAGCTATTTCTATGGGTAGAATTCATTATTTCCCTTCAGAAGAACTCCCTCTTACCTTGCACAATTACTCCCCCACAAAGAAAAAATGGATTTGAGGCCCATAGATTCTCTTACATGGAAGAACTAACATAAACTTGAGTAAATAAACATTCACAAATGTGCTTCTATAATCTAAGTTCGTCTTAATATAAGGGTAAGGTAACTACTGATTTTGCAATAATTTCATATAGGTGTAGTAAGTAATCATGCTAGTTCTATGGTAAATTTATCATCATGTCCCTGAGTCTTTTTTCCACCACCACTTCCTAGGTGTAAGAATTTTATGTTTTAAAATTTTAACTTATGGAAATTTTGGATTTTCTTTGACAGATGTGAACCCAAAAGAGACAGCTCTTTGCCACTATGACCTTTCATATTAACTAAACCATTTTCTCGATAAATAATGCCATTTGGATACAAGTTGATTTTTGCTTGTATCCTAAGATTTAAACATTTGACCTTTTGTAAAATTGCGATGCCTGTAGAATCAAAATTTTCTGATGTAATATTTCCTAACTGAAATATAGAAAGATATGTGTTCATATCTGAGAAAGAGAGAGATACTGTCATGTGAAAATCTAAGATCTGGTGTGCATTTTGAGATACATTCATACAGAAAGCCCCACCTATCATAGCTTTAAGCTGCCTCCCAAGCATTTGGACTATAAAGCCTCTATGCAAATACAGGTCAGTTTATGCATCAATGCCCGAAGAATAGTCTCTTAGAACATACCACTTCCCCATTTTTATCACAATATGTTTTATGCCTGTGGTATCTTCTTTTTAGGTACCCCAGAGAGGTCTCACTCTATTCTATTACAATTCTCCATCAATGGGGGAATCACTTGGCTCCTAATGGATGAATTTTACTTCCCTCAAACAACAAACATACTTTTCATTAATGTCCCCTTGCCATATACTGCCCAAACCAACGCTACAAGATTCAGACTCTGGCAGCCTTATAATAATGGTAAGAATGCCCATGTTCTCCTATGATCAAAACTGACTGTGACCTTTTAATGTGTGTTTCTAAGATGTGGAGGGAGTGTTTGTCAACTGAGTGGTTTAGTTGTCCGTAACACACATTTTGCATGCTTCCCTTTTGAGGAGTCTCAATGAATATTTAACTTTATATATCTTTAGCACCTCTTTGTACTTGACTCATAAGTTCTCTTGCTAATGTAAATATAGCAAAAGCCTCTTACAGAGCTAAGGTTTTTAAAAAATAATTCAGCATTATCATTAGCCACTCATCAACTATAACTACATTCTTGCTAAATTCATTTAGGAATACATAGTTCTTCTGAATGTGGCATTTCAGTAGTGAGATAGAACAACATTGTAGCAAAATACCATGACAAAAACAGAGGGACTTACACCAAGCAGATAGTGGCTTAGATAAAATATTCTTATCACATACACTCACTTCAGTGATAAGTTAAAGTGAATGTATAATTTAATAGCATTTTCAAATGGCTACAGAAAATGATTTTACAAATTTGTAATGTTTTATTGCTTCCAATATTTCTATTAACTGCTGATTATAAAGGACCAGACTCTACCAAATCATGCATTTAATGGCCTGAGTAAGCATGGAGATATCACATTAAGCAGATTCTTTGCAGAGGTAACACAGAAATGGATAAGAAAACTGTACTGCTGTCTCTAAAATTTAACCTGAATATTTACTTTATAACTCATAAACCAAAGAAAAATGTAACTTATTATGAACAGTAAAAATAATCTTTTAAAATCACCAAATAAAAGTGGAAAGAAAGAAAGAAAGAAAGAAAGAAAGAAAGAAAGAAAGAAAGAAAGAAAGAAAGAAAGAAAGAGAAAAGAAAAAGAAAAAAATGTGGGAGTTTCACAGTCCAAAGGATCATTGTCTTCACGGTATGATTAGAATGCTTACCTGATTATTATTTTTATTTTTTAAACTTATTTTCAAGTTAGTTAACATACAGTGTAGTCTTGGCTTCAGGAATAGAACCCAGTGATTCATCTCTTAAGTGTGACACCCACTGCTCATCCTGAAAAGTGCCTTCCTTAATGCTTGTCACCCATTTAAGCCACCCCCCCCCCAACCTGCCCCTCCAGCAACCTTCAGTTTGTTCTCTGTATTTAAGTCTCTCATTACCTGATTTTTCTTCACTGTTTTCACCAAATGCTTCCAAAGCAAGAAAAGAGAAGACTACTTGAATTAGAACAGTGATAGATTTAGAGAGACACATGTGACTTCATTTAAAACTACAGGCTCCTATTTCTAGATTCTTTGTTTTTATGGATTTTTTAAACTTTTTATTTATTTTTGAGAGACAGAGGGAGACAGAGCATGAGCCAGGAAAGGGCAGAGAGAGAGGGGGACACAGAATCTGAAGCAGGCTGCAGGCTCTGGGCTGTTGGCACAGAGCCCGATGCCGGGCTCAAACTCATGAACTGTGAGATCATGACCTGAGCCGAAGTCGGACGCTTAATTGACTGAGCCACCGAGGTGCCCCTCTAGATGCTTTTATTTAATTTTATTTTATTTTATTTTATTTTATTTTATTTTATTTTATTTTATTTTATTTTTAAGAACTGTAGTAAAAGTAAAAATCAGTGAGGAAGCAACCTTGGGGAATCCTGATGTTTCTGGTTGGCATGGTCTTATCTCCTTGTTTCCTTCAGTCCAAACAGTGCTTTGCAAAAGCAGCCTGGGTTTGCCCTTCTTATCCACTCAGTAATATCTTTAAACACCCAGCCTATGCTGCTGAATCAAATTCTATGACAGCCTAAGTAGTGATTTTACTGGTTTTCTGTACATTCCCATGTCACTTCAAATAAACATAAAACTTTTGAAAAGTGTTAAGAAAAAAAATGTATATAACACAGGGTATTTTCTTCTTTGTCTTTTTTTTTTAATTTTTATTTGAGAGAGAGAGCACGGGAGAGGGTTGGAAGGAGAGAGGGAATCTCAAGCAGGCTCTACGCTCTGCAGTGCAGAGCCCAACATGGGGCTCGATCCCACAACTCTGGGATCATGACCTGAGCCAAAATCAAGAGGCAGACAATCAACCAGCTGAGCCACATAGGCGCCCCTCTTCTGTGTAGTTTTTAACAATTAAATAAAATTATGCATTAGGCCAATGTTTTAGTGACCACAGTCCTTTGACCTGACCAAAGCATGATGCTAAGTCATGGGTTGACTCTAAAAGCTCATTAGTTGGGGCACTTGAGTGGCTCAGTCAGTTGAGCGACCGACTTTGGCTCAGGTCATGATTTCATAGTTCATGAGTTCAAGCCCCACATCGGGCTCACTGCTTTCAGAGCAGAGCCTACTTGGGATTCTCTCTCTCTCCCTCTCTCTCTGCCCCTCCCCTGTTGGCACTCTCTATCTCAAAAATAAGTAAATATTTAAAAAATTAAATAAATAAATAAATAAATAAATAAATAAATAAATAAATAAAATAAAAGGTCATGAGTTTCTCCTTGGATAGACTAGTGTACCTCAGTTTACAATCCACAGGCTTGATCGCCCATCTTCACAGATTTAGATATCTTACAGATTCCACTAAACCGTGAAAACATAACTCAAATCCCATTCTTGGGGGTTGAGCGGGGGGGTCGTTAGCACCACTGTAACTGGAAGGCAGCACACTTTCACAGACTGTTTGTCTCAGCTTCCTGAAATCAGTGAGGCTGTTCCATGCTATGTCAATTTAATATGATTGAAAACTTAATTTTTTCTCCTACTTGAACCACTGTAGATACACTGTTATATAGTTTCTGTTTCTTTTTCTGGAAGGCCTATATCTAACCTGTTGTCACTGATTGCCTTCTATCCTTTACTTTCTTCCCTTGAGCAAAAATATGTCTCTGATTTGTACCATTGGAAAACCTTTTTTTAACCAAAAATGCCTTAGGTAAAAAAGAAGAAATCTGGATTGTTGACGACTTCATTATTGATGGGAATAATCTAAACAACCCTCTGATGCTTCTGGATACATTTGACTTTGGACCCAGAGAAGACAATTGGTTTTTCTATCCCGGTGGTAACATTGGTCTTTATTGCCCATATTCTTCGAAAGGAGCCCCGTAAGTCTTTAATTGAGATGCTAAAAATAAAACCACTGCTGTACACAAATCATGATGAACTTTTGCCCTAATGGATTTCTCGTTTTCTTATATAACAGTGAGGAAGATTCAGCTATGGTATTTGTTTCAAATGAAGTTGGTGAGCATTCCATTACCACTCGTGACCTGGATGTGAATGAGAACACCATCATCCAGTTTGAGGTACTTGACTCTGTTCTATCAGAAATGCTTTCAGTTGTATCTTGAACAAAAGCCAGGAAAGCAAAGGAAAATCTCAGATAATTTCATGCATTATAACTTCCCATTTTTGTGCAAGGACCAAAAAAGGTTTTACATCACAATTCATTTTTATTAGCAGAACCAATTGTCCTACTAAGGCTTACTTCTGAATTTTTGTCCTTTATGTATGACATAGTCTCCCACCTACTACAATGGGAAGTTGTTGAAATAAATTATTTTAAACATTTTAAAAATGAAAAGAGCCATGCTAATCTTGTGTTATTGTTTTCACGGTTTTTATGCGTTTAAGACCCAGTCAACATAATGACCATTATACCCTGCCAGCACATTTCTATGATGTGTATCATGGTGCCGTGAATTTTAACACCACACTATTTTTATAATTTTTGTGTATTTCATTAATATTCATGGACCCCTTATAATTTTGAGGAGAGCAAATTAATAATGTATAAAAGAAAACTTTTATGTGTTTTGAAGACTTAGATAAAATCAGCAGAAGCAAGGGTGTGCTGTGCCAGCATTCAATATCATTAACTTTCAGAGGTGCTTGTTTCGTAGCTGAGGTCTATATCAACCTTTGGGAAGGCATAAAATAGTGCCTAATTGCATCAACAAAATTGTGAATATTTGTTTTATTTTTTATTTTTTTCAGATGGGTCCTTAAATTTTTTTATTTTTTTTAATTTTATTTTTTATTTTTTTAAATTTACATCCAAATTAGTTAGCATATAGTGCACCAATGATTTCAGGAGTAGATTCCTTAGTGTCTCTTACCCATTTAGCCCATCCCCCCTCCCACAGCCCCTCCAGTAACCCTCAGTTTGCTCTCCATATGTATGAGTCTCTTCTGTTTTGTCCCCCTCCCTGTTTTTATATTATTTTTGTTTCCCTTCCCTTATGTTCATCTGTTTTGCCTCTTAAAGTCCTCATTTGAGTGAAGTCATATGATTTTTGTCTCTGACTGACTCATTTCACTTAGCATAATACCCTCCAGTTCCATCCACGCAGTTGCAAATGGCAAGATTTCATTCTTTTTGATTGCGGAGTAATACTCCATTGTATATATATATACCACATCTTCTTTATCCATTCATCCATCGATGGACATTGGGGCTCTTTCCATACTTTGGCTATTGTTGATAGTGCTACTATAAACATGGGGGTGCCTGTGTCCCTTTGAAACAGCACATCTGTATCCCGTGGATAAATGCCTAGTAGTGCTATCGCTGGGTCGTAGGGTAGTTCTATGTTTAGTTTTTTGAGGAACCTCCATACTGTTTTCCAGAGTGGCTGCACCAGCTTGCATTCCCATTGAATATTTGTTTTAGATTAACTATCTGTAGCCTCTAAATTAGACTTCTCTTTTGCCTCTCAAAAGTTCAGAGACCAAATGATGCCTTCGTGGAGAAATTATTCTGTATCTATTTTAAACTTTGTTTTATTTTCTAATTCTATGTTAAGTTACTTAAATAACTATTATATTTTCTAAATTGATGCTTAAATGTTAATAAAAAGTAGTGCCTGTGGCCCTGTTCTGTTATCAAAAGGATCTAGGTAGAAACAAATGCCTGTAGTTGAAAAGTTTATCAAATGTTGATAGTTTACTCATCAAAAGGCACAAGGAGTAAGTTCAGCAACAAAAATTATAAATATATCCAGTTGCTACAACAGCAAGAAAATATTAATCTCAATTGCAAGAGGGGAAAATTTCATAGAAAGAATTATATGCATTTATTTAATTAAGTTTTAGATTATTTACTTGAAAGCGTGGAAAAAGGAATGAAGTGGTTATTTACCTAATGATTAAGAGGATCTTTCTGAGAAACACTCTCCCTGTGCCAGGGAAATGGTGACAGTAATTATATTTTGTTTTGTTTTAATATTGAATACATATTAAAGTTTCTTCACATGCAAAACTTGGGGGGTTATTTGTAAGGTGTCACAAGAAGGAAAACAGAAGCTCTTCCAGGTCTCCTGGATGGCTCAGTTGGTTGAGCGTCCGACTTCGGCTCAGGTCAGGATCTCGCAGTTTGTGAGTTCAAGCCCTGCGTCAGGCTCTGTGCTGACAGCACAGAGCCTGGAGCCTGCTTCGGATTCTGTGTCTCCCTCTCTCTCTGCCCGTCCCCTGCTCATGCTCTGTCTCTCTCTGTCAAAAATAAATAAACATTAAAAAAAAATTTTTTTTTTTAAAAGAAGCTCTTCCTATTTAGCAGACTAAAAAAAAAAATAAACAAACAGCTAGTGGTTAGAAATAAGGAAATGGTCTTTTCATTACAACTTGCTTGGCTTGGCTATGAAAGTAGGCCAGAGGTAAAATTTGGACTCTTTGCCACACTCTGCCTTCCCCACTTCCTAGCTTTTTATAAAATGAGGGAAAATAAAATTTTTATGAGGTCCTTTGAGGTTCTTTATGAAAAAATTATTATTTGAAGGTAATATATGATATTACTCAGTTAGGCAAAACAGAATTTTAGAGTGTTAAATATTTCAGCAAGACAGTTCCCAGGAAAATGGACTCTCGAGAAAATAATGAAGTGGTGAATCATTTCAAGGCTTGTTGCTCCGAAGTAATTTGTATGATTTTTTTTCTTCTTCCCCAAGATCAATGTTGGCTGCTCCACTGATAGCTCATCTGCTGATCCGGTCAGACTGGAATTTTCAAGGGACTTTGGGGCGACCTGGCACCTGCTACTCCCCCTGTGCTACCACAGCAGCAGCCACGTCAGCTCCCTGTGCTCCACCGAGCACCACCCGAGCAGTACCTACTACGCGGGGACCACCCAGGGCTGGAGGAGGGAGGTCGTGCACTTCGGGAAGCTGCACCTTTGTGGGTGAGGACACCGCACTTTTCTCATTGGACGGTTTTCTCGCTGATGTCATCCTTGACTTGCTACTTCATCATGGGCATCTTCCAGCTTACGTTTCTTCCTCATTCTCTGCTTCAGCAGATCACTGGATGTTCAAAACATAGGACACTGAGCTGACACTACTCACTTATAGTTTGAGGATAGATTTAAAAGAGTGCTCCATGGACTCCACCCTGTAGTGGTTTGTATCCCCATGGGTCTTTATTAGATCACTTAAGAAGCAAGAGAAATACGATTCTCTCCTAATGTAATTCTCCCCCCTCCTGCCCCACCTCCCAATATAAATGCAGTTAGAATTTTATGACTTTCAGGGCGCCAGGGTGGCTCAGTCGGTTAAGTGTCTGACTTCAACTCAGGTCATCATTTCACAGTTCACGAGTTCAAGCCCCGCATCAGGCTCTGTGCCAACAGCTGAGCCTGCTTTGGATTCTGTGTCTCCCTCTCTCTGTGCCCATGCCCAGCTTGTGCTCTGTCTCTCTCTGTCTCTCTCTCTCTCAAAAATTAATAAACGTTTAAAAAAAAAGAATTTTATGACTTTCAGACATCTACCTGTGTCCCTTGTGTAGGGAGAGGGCACAGCTGGAGGATGGAACCCCACAGAAAATCTAGATGTCTCATTAAAAAAAAAATTGCTCCACTCTCTCCCCCACCCCCCGCCCCAGGCATTTCTGCTTTTTCAACCTCTCTCAGCATTCTTGTTACATATATTTGACTCTTCTGTTGAAAGCTATTTGGAGATAAAGGACTTCAATTCTAATAGAAATGAAATGAAAAGTATGGTTCAAAATATAAAACTAATAATACAAGTGAACAAAGAGAGGAAGTCAACAAAGCAGGCTGCCTCTGAATTTGTCTTTTCTCTCAGAAGAAAGAACTCATTGTTTCGGGGGATGTCAAGAAAAGAAGAAAGTACTAATATACTTTCAAGATGGAAATAGATTTACATTCCCAATGTGAAACTCAGCGTAATTAGAAGGCTTGGGTCTTCAAGCAAAACTCCTAATACCTAGTACTTTTCCAAAAGGGTGAAAGTGAATTTTCACATGTCTGCATTCTCTTTGAACATAAATCCATTTGCTTCTCATCATATCATCAGCATAATTTTTATAATTTGACTGCTAAGGACTTGAATATTTTGTGCTTTCAAGTACATCATTTGGTAATTCTTGCTTTTACACCAGGATATTATCCCAATGGAAAATCCCAACTGTTTAAAAAAAAAAAAAGGCATTACTAAGCAAAATGTCCTCAAGAAGATAGAGCTAACAGTTCGGCCAGCACAACCAGAAAGCTGCCATTGTGGACGGTGGGAGGATGGTGTGTAGAAGAATAGGGCAGGGAGAAATAGCTCAGGAAAAACTTTTCAGCCAAAATCAGGTGTATTATTTAAGATTATATGTTGCAGGAAATATAAAGAGGCTTACCAAAAAGTAGAAGAGCTTACTGGAAGCATACTGGGGAAGTTGCATGGACCCCACCTAGAAAGTGTGAGGACCTCAGCAAAAGGAGTGTGGACCCCCATTTTTATCATGCTGACTTTACTCTCACTCAGCAAATCACAGTTCTCATGTGCTGGAACTCTTAATTCCATATTTCTGGGAAAGAAAATCTGAGTCACTCATCTACAGACAGAAAGCTAAGCTATGGAACAGAAGCCTAGCTGTCAAAACTCCATGTAGTTAGCATAGGCAGAGAAAAGGCCTACTGGCCAATCACACAGACACCTATGACCAAAACCTTAACCATTATGGTATTGTTGACAGCCCCAAGCGCGCGCTCTCTCGCTCTCTCTCTCTCTCTCTCTTTTTTAAGTTCGTTATTTTGAGAGAGAGAGCGCGCACATGCACACAAGTGGAGAAGGGGCAGAGAGAGAAGGAAGAGAGAAAATGCCATGAGAATCTCCTCACTGACAGCATGGAGCCCTATGTGGGGCTCAGACTTACAAACTGTGAGATCATGACCTGAGCCAAAATCAAGAGTTGAACGCTGAAGCAACTGAGCCAATCACGCACCCCACCAGGCTTTCTCATTAATGGACCTCTAATTTCCTCCTGTTCTCAGCTAAGAATTGGATTAACCAGGAAACAACCCTGAAGATAAGTTGTAGGCCTTGAGCTAAATTTTTTTTAACAACTGAGACTTGTTTCAGCAAGTTCCCACATGGAAATAATCCTCTTTAAAGAAGTATGCAGTAAAGTCACAGGACAGTGCCCCAGTGTCATGGAAATCACCAAACTTACCATTGGTAATGTCCATTGGGCTGTGTTGATGCATAGGGAAATACAATTTGGAAATCTGAGCAAGAGAAATTACAAGGCAATATAATTTGAACAAGAGAAATGTATATATTTTCACCTATTGGTTTGGGGTGTCAGTTTAAAATATACCTCCTCCAATTTTAAAGGTACAGAACTTAGACCATCATGCTATTTGTACTCCGTGTCATTTTTATTTCCATAAAAAAAAACTATATCTGTTGAAGAGGCCTGCCCACTCTCAGAATGGTTTAAACCTACCTTTCAAATTGCCTTCAACCATTTCTTGCAAAGAGAAGATTTTGCCTTCATAGTGTTGTCTAGTCCATGTTTCAGTAAAAGAATTAGCACCCTTCTTAAAACCCACACAGGCATGAATTGCTGGAAGGCAAAAGTTAAATTTTCTCCAACTCAGTGAACCATTCCTTGGTTTGTATTCAACATGGTTCATAGTGACAGCACAAGCTAGATGCTAAAATATATATTTATAACCCATATTTAAATGACCCCTTCCTGTGCACCTTACTAGGCACCAGGTACCCAAAAAGTATATGAAATGTTTTCAGGTGCAGAAATGACCATTTTTGCCTCCACATACAGTCCGTTCACATTTGAAGCATGAAGTATTGAGCTTTCATCGAGTTTTATTCACATCACCTTTGTGTCCTTTTTGTCTAGAGTCTTTTTGTGGTTAAAACTTCCTAATTGCTTTTGCTTTACACACTTTCATAATGAGTCAACCAAAACCCCCGTTTAATGAAAGCACTGTTGTGTGCTTGCAATTTTAAGTTTACGTTTAAAAAACAGGTCCTTTTGAATACCACTGGCTTGGGAGAACAGACGCTGACATTCATCAGGGAGGGTGGCAGTGAGAAATTTTCAAAATAAGATTTCAGCAGAAGGGAACCACAGTGGAACCAGACCCTTCAGCCCATTTATCATAGTGCTTGCAGTTTCCGTGTCAAGGCAGGTGAACAATAATAAATATCCAACCAAGGTGGTTCATTTGTATTCAGAACATTTGAATAAATAAGAAGTTCAAAAAAATCCGTGTAGGCTTTTGTTCAAAGGAAAACTCTAGCCATTTCCCTCAGCTCAGCAGTCTGAAAGTTCAAAGGGTAGAAAGTGCTTCTTGCCAAGACTAAACTCTGACAAGTATTTTAAAATAAAATGTAATTATGAACTGGCATTTTGGGAGCAGCTCCATATAGTGGGAGTCTTGATATAAACAATGAAATTAGGGTTAAAATTATATGTGGGAACTTGACTCCATCTGCTTTACTATCTACTAAACTTTAGAAGCCTTATAAATACTTCTAAAATTGACTTCTAATTTCTGTTTCTCCTTATTTAATTCTGAATTTGGTTTCTATGATAACTGGAAATGGGACGAATTCACAGGGTACAAAAATGAGTGTGTATGCCATGTCTGTAGCCATGCCCTCAAAAACAAACCCGTCTTCTTTGGACTGAGTTTTGTGTATAATAAAATACTAAACTATTTCTCGACCGCTACCTAAATATGTAGGTTATTTCCAAGAAGCTAACTTATCATCAACAATGTGATAGCACAATTTACTTACAAATAAAAGAGAAAATTATCTTTGATTTAAAAAGAAATTAAGATGGGGCACCTGGGTGGCTCAGTTGGTTAAGCATCTGGCTTCAGCTCAGGTCATGATCTCAAGGTTTGTGAGTTCAGGCCCACATTGGGCTTTCTGCGGTCAGCAGAGAGCCTGCTTTGAATCCTCTGTCCCTCTCTCTCTGCCCCTCCTCTGTTCATTCTCTCTCTCTCTCTCTGCTCCTCTGCTCAGTCTCTCTCTCAAAAATAAATAAAGGGGTGCCTGGGTGGCTTAGTCAGTTGAGCGTCTGACTTCGGCTCAGGTCATGATCTCACAGCTTGTGGGTTCGAGACCCATATCGGGCTCTGTGTTGACAGCTCAGAGCCTGGAGCCTACTTCGGGTTCTGTTTCTCCCTCTCTCTCTCTGCCCCTTCCCCACTCACACTCTGTCTCTCTCTCAAAAAATAAAAAAACTAAAAAAAATTTTTAATATATAAATAAACATTTAAAAAAATAAAAAAGAAAATCTTTAAAATAATAATAAAAAAAGTAATTAAGAAATAAGAGGCATCTAACCAAACAAATTTGATTTTGTCACTCCTCTCTTTAAAATAATCTTGTGCGGGCACCTGGGTGCCTCAGTCAGTTAAGCATCCAACTATAGCTCAGGTCATGATCTCACAGTTTGTGAGTTCAAGTCCCACATCAGCTGTGCTGATAGCTCAGAGCCTGGAGACTGCTTCAGATTCTGTGTCTCCCTCTCTCCCTGCCCCTCCCCTGCTCGCACTCTCTCTTTCTCAAAAATAAATAAACATTTAAAAAATTAAAAATTAAATAATCTTATGCAGTTCTCTGTTACCAATAGGATAAAATCCAAAAACCTCAGTCTGGCTCTTGAGGCTCTTCACAACAAATGACAAACAACATATAGTGTATATGAAACACTGTACTGGGCACCACAAAAGAGTCAAAGAAGAAAGAGGCATAGGCATTGGCCTCTAGGAGCTCAAAATTAATAGAGGAAATAGGTACACTTTTAAATATCTCCAGCTGGGATAACTATAATAATGGAAATTCTGTCAAAAATATGGCAGAGAGAGAAAGTAAAGGACTAGTTATTTCCCATATGACCCAGCAATTCTATCATTCTACCCAAAAGAATTGAAAACAGGTATTCGAGCAAATGCTTGTACACAAATGTTCATAGAAGCACAGTTCACAATAGCCAAAAGGTAGAAACAAACAGATGTCCATCAGCTGATGAATGGACAAAGAAAGTTGGTATACCCATACAATGGAATATTATTCAGCCATAAAAAGGAATGAAATCTGATACTTGCTACAACCTGGGTGAACTTCAGAAACATTATGGTATAAGAACAAAGCCAGACACTAGAGGTCACATATTGTTTGATTTCATTTATGTGAGATATCTAGTATAGGTAAATCCATATGGAGAAAAAGGAGATTAATGGTTGTCAGGAGCTGGGAGTAGGGTGGTATGGACAGTGACTACCGAATAGGCATAGGGTTTCCTTTTGGGGTGATGAAAATGTCTTGGAACTCCATAGAGGTGGTGGTTAGCTCACGCTGTGCATGTGCTGTCACCAGGTTATATGCTTAAAATGGCTAATGGTTACTTTTATATTATGTGAATTTTACCTCAGTTTACTAAAAAAAAAATTAGTTATGCAGAGTGTAGACAGATAGGGTGGAGACAGCTTCACCAAAGAAGTCAATATTGAAAAAGGTGGAAGGTCAGTTAGAATTCGACCCAGTGATAGGATTGGGAAGGGCTTACAGGAAATAGGAACATAATTGGCAAAATCCTGGAGATTGAGGAATAGAGTTTGTGTTCTTGAAATGTCAACTCGTTTTTTCTACTTCTTGATTGTGGTGCAGAGGTGGTAACTGCCCACTGCTCATTGATCAGATGTACTTACTTTGAAAGCGTATTGTTCTGTTCATTCCATTTTAAAAGACTTGTACCTCTTTTCCAGATCTGTGCGTTTCAGATGGTACCAAGGATTTTACCCTGCTGGCTCTCAGCCCGTGACATGGGCCATTGACAATGTCTATATTGGTCCCCAATGTGAAGAGATGTGTAACGGACATGGGAGTTGTATCAATGGAACCAAGTGTATATGTGATCCCGGCTACTCAGGTCCAACTTGTAAAATAAGCACCAAAAATCCTGATTTTCTCAAAGATGATTTTGAAGGTAATCACTTAAAATAAGTTCTATGTAGCTTTGAAAAAGAACTTACATATTAAATGCAGGTAATTAAAAGAAGTGATCATTGAGGCACCTGGGTGCCTCTTGATCTCAGCTCAGGTCTTGATCTCATGGTTGTGAGTTCAAGCCCTGCATTGGGCCCCACACTGAGCATGAAGCCAACTTAAAAACAAAAAAAGTAATCATTAAGTTCCACTTTAATATTTCATTATTTATCCTTACAATTGAGACCACCCATGCCTTCAGTTAGTTCTGAATTGTATAAGGTTCTTTTTTTGAAACAATGGTCAGTGAGAATGAACAAGACCATGATTGAGAAAACTAAAGCTATTTTCACCACTTTTTCTATCACGTGTAATTTATGATTAATGATAATTTTAGAAAATGTTTCCCCACTGGACGTTATATGTAAGCGATGAACCACGAGAATCTACCCCAAAAACCAAGAGCACACTTTACGCACTGTATGTTAGCCAATTTGACCATAAATTATATATTTAAAAAAAAAAAGAAAAAGAAAGAAAAAATGTCTCTAGAGGGTTAATCTTGGGTAGAGGGAACAAGTTTCCAGAAATGTAAATTCCTGTCATTGTTTGTCATCAACTCAATAAGCAGCCTCTCATTGCTTTCTGTACCTTGGTTTTATACCTAGAATCTAATGTCATTATGTATGATGGTAATGTTATAATGTAGAAAAAAAGGATATAACATGATGATAATGTTATACTCATATAACGATTGAAATTATTCACAATTAATTATATCCATTGGAGATATACTCTGATAAAACAATGGAAAAATATTCTAAGAGAACGTCTTGAACTAATGTCATGGCTATGTGTTTTAGAGTAGTGAGATTAAAAGCTTTTTTTTTCTTTTCCCCAAGTTGCTTATAAAATTGTTATAATTATGGTTTTAAAGTACATTTTAATATTAGGTATATTAAGTATATCAATACGATGAAGTATGATGCAGCCATAAAAAGGAATGAAACACTGATGGATGCTACAACATGGATGAACCTTGAAAACATTATGCCAAGTGAAAGAAGTCAGACACAAAGGCCACAAATCATATGACTTCATTAATGTGAAACCTCCAGGATAGTCAAATCCATAGAGACAAAAGGCAGATTAGTGATTGGCAAGGGCTGGATGAAGGGGAGGTGGGGAATGACTGCTTAATGGGTATAAGGTTTTCTTTATGGGCGATGAAAAAGTTCTGGAGCTAGGTGGTGGTGATGGTTGCACAATGTGAATGTGAATGTACTAAATGCCATGGAGTTGTTTGCTTTTAAAATGTTGGAGGGAAGCCTGGGTGTCTCAGTGGGTTAAGTATCCAACTTCAAGCTCAGGTCATGATCTCATGATTTGTGGGTTTGAGCCCCGCATCAGGCTCTGTGCTGACAGCTCAGAGCCTGGAGCCTGCTTAGGATTCTGTGTCTCCCTTTCTCTCTGCCCCTCCCCCACTTATGCTCGCTCTCTCTCTCTCTCTCTCTCTCTCTCTCAAAAATAAATAAACATTAAAATTAATAATAATAAGGGGGCCTGGGTGGCTCAGTCAGTTAAGGTCATGATCTCATGGTCTGTGAGTTCGAGCCCTGCATTGGTCTCTGTGCTGACAGCTCAGAGCCTGGAGCCTATTTCAGATTCTGTGTCTCTGTCTCTCTCTCTCTCTCTCTGCCCCTCCCCACTCATGCTTTTCATGCTTTGTCTCTCTCTCTCTCTCTCTCTCTCTCTCTCTCTCTCTCTCTTAAAAAAACATTTAAAAATTTTAAATAATAATAAAATATTGGAAGAGATAAATTTTGTGTTGTGTGCATTTTACCACAATCAAAAAATTCTCTAGATCTAAGGTAAGTATCCAAAGAGATTTATAAGGACAGTATTTAGAAAATATTAAATTACTCTGTAATATCTCCCATTAAAACTGTGTTTTTTAAAAATATTTTATAACACCTGCCTGATACTGTCCTCAGAGTAGCAAAGATACAATCAAAAAGCCAGTGGAAAAGCTACATTATGCTCTTACTTTTGGCCGGAATCACTCTCTGACCAGCCAGTGTCATTTTCTGCAGCATAGAAGAGCAGAAAGGAAGGACCCATCTGGCTAGACCATAGATACTCAGAAAAAGCCTTCTTCCCCCTTCTATCATGTGGACCCTTAAATTATCCAGCTGAGTTTAAACAATTCACACAAGCTAAACTGTTGAAGAGACCTCTTATCCCAAAATCTATGACTTCGATATTTATGACTTTGTATTTCAAAACTACATAAGGCCCTTGTCCTTTAAAAAAGAATATGCCTATATTTGCGGTCATAGGTAAATCACATTTACTGCTTTTTTTTTTCAGGTCAGCTAGAATCTGATAGATTCTTATTAATGAGTGGTGGAAAGCCATCTCGGAAGTGTGGAATCCTTTCCAGTGGAAACAACCTCTTTTTCAATGAAGATGGCTTGCGCATGTTGA
This sequence comes from Felis catus, assembly GCF_018350175.1. Taxonomy (NCBI): domain Eukaryota; kingdom Metazoa; phylum Chordata; class Mammalia; order Carnivora; family Felidae; genus Felis; species Felis catus. The sequence goes on from NC_058369.1 coordinate 81,266,470, forward strand.
CAACACGAGATCTGGATTTATCACATGCTAGGTAAACATTTTGGGATGCTATTGAGAAACCACATTGTGATAGACAGTAACAGAACATAAGTACATCAGAAAAAAGCAGACATGTGAAGGGCAAGGCTATCCATGGGACATGCTGAGCTGCTGTCTTATCTAAGACTCCATTAAGACATGATGTACATAATTTCTATTCTAAAACAGAGCTTTGCAAAATAAACTAGATCAGAAATGAAACATAGCTAAACAGACAAAAGTTAATATCAAGACAGTGATGGTTATAAGACAGTGACTAGGAAATGACAATGTTTAACTTCCTTTCACTTCCAGAAAATAATGTTGCATCTTTTTTATCCACCTTCTAGAGAATACTTTTCGTGAGCACTTGGACTACGTGGAAAATTATCTATACCATGCTTAGTAAAAGCTTAACTGAAATACCATGCATCCTCCAATTATTCACAATTGATTTTATATCCATTAGCAGTTTAAGTAAAAAATATTTGAAGTGTAGCCTTATTCTTTGTAAGCCTTTCTTTCCAATGATTTGCTCCTGCTTTCTAGGTACTCATTTTCTGACTTGAGCATAGCCACTGAGAAACAAACATTTTAAACTGGCTCAGAGGATTATGTCCTGTCAAGATGTGTATCCCTTGATCACTTGACGAGCCAAAAACTTAGCCAGGAAAATAAAGAAGACAACTTAACATGTGTAAAATGGAACCCTGACCTATTTTTTGCAAGTGAACAAAGAAGTCGTGTTTTTGTTTTTCAGAACATTTCAGAGAATCTTAAAATGTATCTCAACATATTTATCCTTCTCTTTCACCTAAATCTTTTATTTTATTGAATTATAAATTTGAGCATGCCTCATAAAAATACAATTCTGTGAGATAATCTTACTATTATAGAAAGCAAGATTTTATTTATCTTCATCCTATTTTAATGCATATGGTTTAATTTGATGCTTTTTATTTCAGATTTATCATTACCAGCCAAGTTCTCTAATTTAGAAATTATTAGATCTTTCCAAAATAATTCTGACATAGATTTGTCCATAACTAAATTAATATAAACATTTCCCAATACAATAGACAATAGGCTAAAAGGCTTTTTTCTGTAAATGGTTATTGTTTTTATAGTTCTAAACGTCACTAGGCACTATGTATTTTTTTTCATTAATCCAGTGTTAAAAAGCTCCATTATTTATCTCATCTCAGTAGCATGCTGTGTGGGATTTGCATATATTGACCTCAAAATGCTCCATGTAAAATCCCAATTTTCTTGGGGTTATGAGATAAATGAGTGCCCAGTTAATGGAGATGGGGGAGGGGAGGAACCCATGAAGAATGCATGGTTTTATATATGGAACTGATAACTTTCATTATGAGCCCCAATATGCTGCCTGTGTTTGACATGCATACATAATTGGGTGTATGTGTTGGGTTACACACGAAATTTATTCTGCATTACCAGCTAGCATAGCGGCCAGACCAGGCACCAGCCGCTTGCCTGCCAAAGATAACATGTGAGCTAGTTTTCCTTGGCACCCCAGCTGGTTGCTGCCACTCTGTCCACCTCCCTGCCAGTTGGAAAGGCTGCCACTGGCTGGCCGCCATGATTCTCGATGGCCAGTCTCATCCATCCCAGACCCAGCAATAGTCAGAGGCTGGCACAGCCCACTATTACCACCACCCCACACTCACTTTCCTGCCCCTGGCACAAAAGACAGAAAAGAGGCCCAGGCTCGACACACCTCTTCCAAAAGATGCCTGGTCTTTCACAAAGAGGTGCTACAACTGCTGAATTTAAATGTGTCTCCCCAAAACCAATAACATGAGATCTGAAAAACTGGTAAGACCTGAAAATGGATGATTTCGCCAATTAACGGCATAAACTACATTCATAGCATTCTTCCAGCTTCAGATACTAAGGACAAATTTGTCTTAAATAGATAGCAATACACACTCCCAAACTTGAAGAGACTTTGGACCCCTCCCATCTTCTTATAGAGTAGCAACAGGATTGGGGAATGCTCAGTTCCCTCAGAGTCTCCTCTGTGGAAGGGTACAAAATATAAACTTGAGTACAGAATTGCCTTTTTTTCATTTCATTAACTCTCTTACATTAACAAGGAAAATTGGGATTTGAAATGATTGCTTTAGACACTTGTTAAATCATCATATTCTTTAAAACCGTGCACTTTCCCCATATTACCCTGTGTGCTTGTCTTATGTTAATAGTGTGCATTTCTCACTGAAGTGAAAAAATCTACAGTAAACTTTACTCATGTCAGATTCGTGCAGTTCTTCATGAGGCTGGGATGTGGTAAAGGTGTTCCTGACCCCAGGAGCCAACCTGTGCTTCTGCAGTATTCACTCAATGGCGGCCTCTCATGGAGCCTCCTTCAAGAGTTCCTTTTCAGCAACTCCAGCAACGTGGGCAGGTACATTGCCCTGGAGATACCCTTGAAGGCCCGTTCCACTTCTACTCGCCTCCGCTGGTGGCAACCATCTGAAAATGGGCACTTCTACAGTCCCTGGGTTATCGACCAGGTCAGTCCACTCAGGATTAACTATTGTAATGTTTGGCACTTGAGCTGCATGTGGCCTACAAAGCATACAGTCCAGCCCCCTCGCTCAGTAGAGGAAGCTCAGGACCAACAATTGAATGACTTGCCCAAGGGCATACAGCTAGATTAGATATGGCAATTAGCTTCCTTTCCTTCTCTTTTCCTTCAATTGCCTGAGCCTATAAAAACCAGCAACACAACAGAAGGCCCAGGTCCTGCTCATAGAGAATTCTGCCATATGGATAGAGGGACTTTATCAAGTTTGATGCGAGGTTATAATTCTCTGAAAAGGAAAATGTGCAAATTAGCACTGGTACCACATGCAGTAGTTTACAAATCCTCGTTCCTAGCCTTTGAAGAAGAAATAAGTAAATATTCCTAACAGCCTCATGGACACTTCTAAACGATCTTCATACATAATAAAATGCATATCAAATAGATCTCAAAGAACCTGTTAACAAATGATAGAATCCATGCAAAAAATTGGAACTGAAATGCTTTAGGATACAACTGTCCTTAAATAGAAATTTCACATGGAAAATAATCACATGTAAGCCAACTTTTGCTTTCCCAGCTTGGGTGCATGTAGTTTCCAAAGGCACAATTTGGCCCATGAAGGCTGTGAATGGTTTTGTCAATACTTCAATTTGTTTTCTGTAGCTTCTTGCCAGATGGGCAAGCAGACCACATAAACAAAAGCATTCTGAAAGGCCCCAAACAGTATGCTTGCTGTATGATGCCAGTTTTGAGCAATCTGACAGATAAAAACAAACAAAAAGACTGAACTCTTCTCGTCTCTTGAAACCATATTAAAAATTTGTTTTCTTGAAAATACATTTCAGATTCTTATTGGAGGAAATATTTCTGGTAATACAGTCTTGGAGGATGATTTCACAACCCTGGATAGTAGGAAATGGCTGCTTCACCCAGGAGGCACCAAGATGCCTGTGTGTGGCTCTACCGGAGATGCCCTAGTCTTCATTGAAAAGGCCAGCACCCGCTATGTGGTCACCACAGACATTGCTGTGAATGAGGATTCATTCCTGCAGATAGATTTCGCTGCCTCCTGCTCAGTCACAGACTCCTGTTACGGTAAAAATTCCATTTCCGGGTAGAGGAACATTACCCCATTTCCAGGTAGAGAGAGAGAGAGAGAGAGAGAGAGAGAGAGAGAGAGAGAGAGAGAGATAATAACCCCTAATTTATCTCTTGTTGGAAAATCCAGAATTTTCTTGTACGATCAGATTTGCAGAACTAGAACTCTCATCACATAGAGAATGCCAGAATAAGCCATAGGATTTACACATAAATTTGCATTTGCATAGGTTTTAATTCATAGGGCTTTAGATTAGTCTGGTTACTGTCTTCTTTCCAACTCCCCAGGAATCATGACATGTTGTTGTTCCCATTTTGCCTTATACTTTTCGCCATTCTAGGTCATAGCATATTCTAGGCCACCCTCATTGTGACCAGTTTGCATCCTCAAGGTTGTATACACACACACTCCTACTCACACATGACTTGCACACACACACGCACACACCTATCCTAGGAGATATAAAAACTGACATCATTGCATACTTGGAGCCTTCACTGGAATGCAAACCTGTTGGGATTCTGGTAGTCTTCCAGACTTTTACCACCCCTTATTCTTCCTCCAAGAGATACAAACTAGAATGTTCACAAGGACCTTGTTCTGTTTTAGATTCTGGGGGGCCAACATCTGACAAATTTGGTTACTTCCAAGGTCTTACAAAATCCAGATTTTTCATATTTCTGCTAGTTTGAACTTAGTGGACATATCTTAAGGGGACTCCCAGAAGTGCAGCTTCTACCTCAGGATCGATTAGTCAGCACTAACCTAGTCAGCAGGGGTGGAACTTGGAAAAGTATAAGGTACCCATCTGTCTTCAATAGGTCTAGTTGAGGGGATACTTCCAAAAGCTAGAGTGCAATAAATGACAAAGTCAAGTGATCTGTGGATTGGTGCTGATGCCAAATGTGATGAGAGCTCAAAGGAGAGTGAGATGACCAATGGATGGCCAATCCAAGGAGTTTGGGAAGATTTCACAAAGAAGCTGTCTCAAGTAGGCATTGATGGTTGCAGTGGATTTGAAGAGTGAATAGAGAAGAAAGGACACCCCAAGCTAGGCTGGCAGCATAAGCAAAGAGACAGAGGTGGGGGTCCTCCTAGTCCATGCCGAAAGCCATGAGCAGACCTGCCTGAACAGGCAATATTTGCATCTAGTGGAGGAGAGGAAAGTGCTGATTTTGAAAATGGAAAAGGGTGGTAAGGTTCTAGATGCCTACTCCCTCAGTAGCATAAGAAATGGATGGGAACCCAAGGAGGTAAGCTATGACACAATAGGCCTGCACTAGCACCAGGACTGACACTCTACCCTCCTGTGTACTTTCTACTATAGGCTGGCACAGCCTCTTGAGAAAGGTTGAACTGAATGACAAAATCAAAGAGGAAAGCAGAGATGGATAAGCAGAGTTGCCAACTAAGAAGAGCCTTACAAGGCACATACAAGAATTTATAGGGGCACCTGGGTGGCTCAGTTTGTTGGGCATCCGACTTTGGCTCAGGTCATGATCTCACCATTCGTGGGTTCAAGCCCCGCGTCGGGCTCTGTGCTGACAGCTCAGAGCCTGGAGCCTGCTTCCAAATCTGTGTCTCCCTCTCTCTCTCTCTCTGCCCCTCCCCACTCATGCTGTCTCTCAAAAATAAACATTAAAAAAAGATTTGAAAAATGTTTTAAAAAGTTTAAAAAAAAGAATTTGTACCTGACAAGGACATGAATAAAAGGACTCAAGTGCAGAGAAGCGTCATGGTGTGTTTCTGGGAGATGAGCCCAAAAGCTGATGAAGGTGGGTAGGCAAGAATCCCAGTAAGGAAGCCTCAGTGGTAATCTCCAGAGGAGGTGGCATGAAGAGAAATAGGATGGATAATATTGATGTGAGACAATGCAAACAAAAAGGAAAGAAGCAGAAAATCTCACAACCAGCTGACAGTTTGAACACAGAGGGTAAAGAAGAGAGAAGAGTAAAATTTCCAAAATAATTTATAAATTTTGAACCCAGAAAACAAGTGCAAAAGCATTGCCATTGATAGAATTTAGTAGTTAAGAGGGGCACCTGAATAGCTTAGTCAGTTAAGTGTCTGACTCTTAATTTTGTCTCAGGTCATGATCTCAGAGTTCATGGGATCAAGCCCTGCATCTGTGCATCAGGCTCTGCACTAAGAGTGCAGAGCCTGCTTGGGATTCTCTCTCTCTCTCTCTCTCTCTCTCTCTCTCTCTCTCTCTGCCCCTCCCCTGCTTGTGCAATCTCTCTCTCTCTCTCTCTCTCTCTCTCTCTCTCTCTCTCTCAAAATAAATAAATAAACATTTAAAAGAAAAGAATTTAGTAGTGAAGAGAAGATGTTTATTTATTAGGGAAAATGGTGAGTTTTTCTTTAGTTGGGGTAGAAGTCGTTTTTTTTATTTATTTTTTTGTTTGTTTCAAGTTACTTACATTTTAGTTAGTTAACATATAGTGTAATATTGGTAGTAGAATTTAAGGATTCATCACATATAACACCCGGTGCTCATCACAACAAGTCCTAGAAGTAATTTTTAGTGGAGATCCCCTGAGTGAAGAGGACTTACAATATGGAAAGCAGGAACTTTTTCTATACTGTGCACCCACAATAGGCCAGCATCCGGTGCAATGCCAGGCTGAGCAAACATTTATTGAATTAATGAAATTGCTTGGAGACATAAAATTGGCAAATCTGGGCACACAGGTCATAGTTGAAGCCCAAGGAGTATACACATAAAACAGAAGACCAGAAATGGAGTCTGGAAGAATGCCCACAGCTGGGCTAGTTAGCACAGGAGTCACAGGAAAGTAAGAGAGGAGATTCAGAATAATGTCCTCCAAAAGAAAAGAAAGTTTCAAGAATTGGGGAATAATCAATAACATCCAACGCTGTAGGAAGAACAAGAATAATGAAGACTGAGATGAACCACTGTATTTAACTAGAAAAGGTTGCTAGGAACCTCCCTGAAGTGAGTGGTCCCACACTGGCTGTGCATGACAATCACCTGGGGAGCTTTAAATCTCCTGATACCTTGGCTGTGCCCCAGAAGAGTGAAATCACAATCCCTGGGGGTGGGACCCTGGCATTAGTGGTTTCTAACGGTACCCAGGTGATTTCAGTGTGCAGCCAAGATTGAGAATCACGGCCTTAGAGGAAGCAATTTCAATAGGGAGGTTGGGCCTGAAGCAGTTTCTAAAGACTTAAAGAGAAATACAAAACATAGAACATAAGTTGAATTTTTCAGAAGAAGAAAAAGAAAAGTATCTTTTCATAGACCCACAGCCTGACTGCCTTCTTTGGCACAAATTACATGTCCTTCAGGTCCCTCCTGATACTTCTCTTATTTCCCAGTATATTCCACAACACAGCAGAGCAGGATAAGAGCAAAAGAGATTTTGCAACTTGTAAGAAGTTTCACCTGTATCAGGAGCAAAACTGGCATTATTGGTCAGGATCCCTATTGAATGGTCAAATTTAGGGAAAGTTGCTCAGTTTTTTAAAACTTTTTAAAAAGTAATCATTAAAATATATGGTTACTATGTTTGCATTTGTATGTTAACTATTAAATAGATACCATAGAGTTGCAGTACCTCAAATTATATATAGTTTGTATAATTTTATAATATATTGTAACTATTAGATTAAGCACTAAATATATATATAACTATCATTACTGTTGCTTTAACTACATATAAACAATGGTTTTGTTATGCTTGTTCTGAAAGTTTCTCACTATAAGGAGTGATTTAGGAAAATTTATGTTTCACTTGATCATACCCCCTTAAAAGAAAATTTATTTTAATCTGGAAAGTGAAAAATAATAACTAATATTGCATGGAAGGAAAAATCAAACCGGGAAACATTTCAAAATAGGAAACATAAATACGGAGGAAAAATCAAATTGACATCTGAGTGAAATTAAAACATAAGAAGATATAAGTATTTACCGTTCCTGGGTCTACATACATGTATTTCTATTCAGAATGGTGTTTCCTGTTTCAGCTATTGAATTGGAATACTCAGTAGACCTTGGATTATCATGGCACCCATTGGTAAGGGATTGTCTACCTACCAATGTTGAATGCAGTCGCTATCACCTGCAGCGGATCCTGGTATCAGACACTTTCAACAAATGGACCAGAATCACTCTGCCTCTCCCTCCCTATACCAGGTATGGATGCTTCTGCATGTAGTGAACCCAAATCTGATATAATTTGGCATATCAGCTTTTAGGACAACAAGTTTAAATGAGATACATGCAATTTTGCTATTGATTGATGGTATTGCCAGCCATGAATGAACAAGGTGATCTTAGGAAGCAAAATAAGGGCACCTGGCTGGTTCAGTCAGTAGAGCATGTGACTCTTGATCTCAGGGTTGCGAGTTTGAGCTCCACACAAAGCACGGAGTTTACTTTTAAAAATAAGCAAAATAGGGAGCACCTGGCTGGCTCAGTCAGTGAAGCATGCAACTCTTGATCTTGGGGTCTTGTGTTCAAACCCCATGCTGGGTGTAGAGCTTACTTTAAAAAAAGGAGGAATAAAAAAAAATAAATAAGCAAAATAGAAGCCAGTTTTTGTGGTGACATTGTTCTGTTGTTTTTTTTTTTTCCCAAAAGCCGGGCCTATACTGACTTTTATTTCTAACATTTTTAAAGAATGGCATATTCAAGAAAACAGTATATGGATCAGTGAGAGTCTCCGACTTGATTCACTTAAATTTAAAACAGGCACATTGCATACAGAATAGGTTTAAATGGAGTCTGTTGTTAGACTACCGTAGGTATAGCAGTGAGTGGTGTCATATCAATAGATAGAGCAAATAAGTGTATATTAAAATTATTGTCTGCTTTTGAAATTTTATTTTAAACAGTATCTCGAGAATTACCACCTGGAGCATTCTTTTATATGAAAAACAATTATGAATGTGTCATTCATTGAGTCCATAAGAAATGGTGGTGGCTTAATAAAATTGCCTGGAAAGTGCTTTATTTGAGTTATACAGAGAATTCACCTTGCCTACTGGATGGTGTTCCCTGACCTTCTCTCTTTTCACTATCCAAGGAGGTGCTAATCATAGGAAAGCTTTAAAATCTTGTTGGGAAATTCTGTTCCCTCCCCCCCCCCAAAAAAATGGTAATCAGTTGTTGCCGTTAAGACAGAAGCAAAGAAACCAGTGCAATTATGTGGAACGGGAGTTACAGTTTGGGCTCATTATTGGTCCCTCGCTTCCCCACAAATGAAGAATGAATAAATCTTCCTAGCAAATGATCATAAAATTCAACTATTCATCTAGGACATAACTTTTCTTGGGATTATCATAAATGAGATGGTTTCAGTTACTAACAGCCTAAGGCCCCTCTACAATTGCTGGCTCAGAGCTACGAGACTATATTAACTGTCAGTAGAGTTGCCAAGTTTAAATGAGATACGTGAGATTTTGTTGCTCGTTAAAGGTATTGCCATGCATGAATTATTAAGGTGATCTTAATAAGTAAAATAGAAAAAAAAACTCCATTAAGGCAACGGTCTTTTAAGGCTTTATGAATTCTGTGAATTATTACCCAGCTACTTGGTAGCATTTTGCAAATAAAAGACGTTCTAAGATTTACTCCAGCTAGTGATTATACCCTTGACTTTTCTACTCAAGAAAGGTAATTATTCCTCCTCTTTTAATATATCTTTTAATTGTCTTTTGCACCTACCCATAAGAATTTGGCCCTTTCAAATGATAAGTTGAGAAATCTGATGAGCATCCCTTTCCTCTTGTTACCGTACTGAAAATATGCACTGCTTATTGTACTACCCTCAAAGCCCCTGTTATACAGTGGTCTTAAAGGTGGTCCTGCCTTGTAATAAGGCCTTGTAGATAATTCAGAAAGAAATGCACATGGATGGAGCCCAAGCCAGACCTACTTCTTAGTGTTCTCTGCCCTATGCCAGAGATGAGGAGAACAGTGTGCCAGACTCAGAACACTTTGTCTCAAACACAACTTAGCATAGCTATACTCTATCTGCTCTTATATCCAGCTACTTTTTAAATGTGGTACTTCCTTGTCTTGAGTTCAACTTACTGCCTCCACATTTGCAAAGTATTGCGACACCTATGTTTACTTTGCTCTCTAGAATTGAGAATTTCAGCTCGTAGCTCTTCGCTATAAACAAACATGATGCTGATGACTTAAAGCCATCTGCTCAGTAGGGGTGAGGAGTGACAATGTGCCGGTGGTAGATTTGTCCACCTGTTCACTTATCATAGGACCACAAGGCTAGGGTTCCAGTATTGTTGGCACAGTGGTAGTTAAGAGTCACCTGAGGTTGGTTATCCACAAACTGACATAAAATCATTACCCAAACTAAAATGGCCGGTAGTTACCAGTAGCAATTATTCATTCACTTATTCATTAAACAAATATTTTTTGAAGTGTTTAATTGGATGCTAGGTCTGTGTGAGGGGGATGAACTTACCCCTGCCTCAACAAATTTTCAGTCCAGTGGGAAAAAGAACTATTAACCAGAAACCAGCAGTAATCACAGAAGTAAATAAAAAATTCAGCTGTGGTAACTGATGGAGGACAGTTGCATGATGCTGAGAGATGATATGTCCTAGGGAGATTTGCCTTTATCAGGAGAGTCAAGGAACACTTTCTGGAGGAAAGCATAATTGAAGTAATAGATAAAGGATGGATAGGAATTGACTAGGGGAACGGTAGGAGGAGGTGTTCCAGGCAAGGAAAACAACCTGTGATAGGAAGTAGCAGGCATATGTGAGACACTGAAAGAATGTATCAGATCTAAGAGAGAGCGGAGTGAGATGGAGTGAGACCATGAAGAGCATTGGAGGTCTTACTGAAGATCTGGGGATGGTTACATAGGTGCTTAAAAGCCTGCTGAAGTGCCCCAGGAATAGGGGGACATGCTCAGATTTGCATCGGAAAAGCGTATTCTGACTGGAAAACAAATTGGGGAGGATACAAGTAGCTGTAAGGAGACTCTTCTAGAGGCAGTAAGTGCTGGAAGCTTGGAGTAAGGTGTAGGAGACATGAAGACAAGTGGAGAAATTCAAGAGAAACAGAAGTGATAAAATTAAGTTTAATGATGAAATGGACGTGAGAAGATGAGGGGAGGGGCAATGTTGAAGATGACTGTGGTTTCTGAGTTGAACTGAATGGATGCTGCTACATTTCACTGGGAAGGCGGCCCTGAGAGTAAACACAAGAGACATTACACTCTGCTCCAGACATTTCTATGTTAAAACCTAAATAAGCTGCTATAGATCGAATCATAGTTTCTATTACTCCCATATACACTGCTTAAGTTAGATCTTACTAGAGGGAAATAAATGAGTGGAAAGCATTGTGTTTTAGTGGAGAGTTCCAGCTTTTCAGCCCTGTGAGCTTTTAAGGTAGTCATTCCATGTCCCAAAGTTGCAGGGTCTTCATGTGAAAAATGAGACTTTTTGCTGTATAAAAATCTAATAAATGGGGGTGCCAGGGTGGCTCAGTGGTTACGCATTCTGATTTCGACCCAGGTCACGGTTTGTGAAATCGAGCCCCATGTCAGGCTCTGCACTGACAGCACAGAGCCTGCTTGGGGTGCTCTCTGTCCCTCTCTCTCTCTTCCCCTTCCTTGCTCTCACACTCTCTCAAAATAAATAAATAAACTTTTAAGAAATCTAATCAATGTGCATGGATGAGTTTGGGACATTGTAAGCATTTATAAAATGTAAATCATTTTTACACCTATGAGTTAACAACATAATCATACTTGTTAAGCATAGCACAAGTTTATTATCAGACTTTACCTTCAGTCAGACTAAGAAGTCTTCCTAAGCTCACTTAACAAGAGCAAACCCATGGTAATGGTAGGACACTGTCTTAAGTTCCTGCCCTGGAGGGGGTTACCATCTCATTGGAGAAAAATAGACAACTTAAAAATAAAACACGCTGTATATAATTGAGAGCTTCAATGAGGAATGGGCTATAAATCGGAGACAATGTTGAATGCGGGAGTTAGAGAGGGTTTCATGGAAGAGATGGGTCGTGGCCTAAAGGATGGCTAGGAATCAGGTGGGTAAGGAGAAGGACATTTCTAAATTAGGGAAACAATGTGAACAGGGCTCATGAGCCCGGGAAGAGCCCAGGAGTTGCTGGTGAAGGCAGCAGGCTCATATCTGGATGCTCTGGAAAGTTGTTTGTTAGTGGAGTTGGCTTAACTATCACAGGCACTGAAGAAAGGTAGAGGAGTTTAGACTTGTCAGAAAAATGAACTATGGTGGATTTCGAGCTGAGAATATTCTTCCAAGAAAAAAACAATTGGGAGAACAGAGAGGCAAGTAAGAGAAAGTGGCAAAGGCATTGTGATAATGACTTCCATGAAGTCACAAGGGTCTGGGCTACAGCTAACAAGCAGGGGATGGGACGGATTTTACAGGACATTTCAAAGAAAGAATTGATAAAACTCACTAGATTTTTCTCCCTTGCACCCATCCAGAGACGACTGTAAAGTTTGAAGCCCTTGAGAGTGGTGAGAAGTGGGGAGGAAGCAAAAGTTGATCCCAGGAGGGACAATGTGGCAAATTGAACCCAATGATGCTGAATTAAATGTGGTGACTAGAAATACAAATGGAAACATCCATTTGACAGAAATATGAAGTTCAGAGCCCAGGGAAAGATGATAAACTTTGGAGGCATGAGCATAGAGGTGATAGGCAAAGCTGTAAAACTGGAGCAGTTCAACTTGGGAGAGCATTCAAAAGGAAGAGAAAGGATCCTTAAATTCAGTAGCAGATTGGGTGGAAATAGTTCTTAAAGGGACCATGAGGATATACTCAGGGGAGTTTAAGAAGAATCAGAAGAACATGGTATCCAAGAGCAAGTAAGAATAGAATATCAAGTAGGAAGAGGTGGCCATCAGTGACACACGCTATAGAGTAATGAAAAAAAGTTTCACAATAAATTTGCTAGATTTTGCCATAAGGAGATAGTCAGTGACCTTCAAAAGAAAAGTTTCAGTAAGATACTGGAAATAAATAAAGCTTGTCTGACCCCAGAGCCCATGGGCTTAACCAGTATATTAGTTCTACATTAAAAAAAATTTTTTTTTAATGTTTATGTATTCGTGAGAGAGAGAGACACACAGAGCGTGAGTAGGGGAGGGGCAGAGAGAGAGGGCGACACAGAATCCAAAGCAGGCTCCAGGCTCTGAGCTGTCGGCACAGAGCCTGACGCGGGGCTCAAACCCACAGACTGTGGATCATGACCTGAGCCAAGTCGGCGCTTAACTGACTGAGCCAGCCAGGCGCCCCTATTAGTTCTACATTTTTATTGCTTGCCTAAGAGATACAGCCCTCGAAGAAACAGGGAGAGAGAATGCAGGAGTTCTTGAGAGAGGCTGAAAAGGAGAGGAAGATACCAAAATCAATTTCATAGCCCCTAATTTGAATCTGCCTCCTCCTGTTTACTAACCCCAGATCTAAAAATAACAGGTGGCTCAAGTAGCATGGGTTCTTGAAATGTCACCTGAGAAGGAGGGTAGGTCAACAGAAGGGCAGGTAACTCAAATCCACTGAGAAAAGAGCAGGGGGTGGGTGCTGCCACTGGAAGGCTCAGGTGTGACTTGGCTATTTTAAGTCACAGTTTGAAGATGATCCATTCCCTCCTACCAGCCCTAATGACCTAGCAATACCACTGTCTTTAAAGATTAACTGCAACACTTTGGAAGCCAGATGGTTTTAGCCACAGCATGGACACTACTTAATGTTTGTGGGACGTTTACAGGAAAAGTGATAAGCACGAGAAAGGGCAAAAAGATGGTGGAAGGATTGGGATAATGGAATGGGGTTAGAGGAGTCTCTACCTGTTTGCAGGTAAACAGATTTAGGGAGGGAGGATATTTTCAATGATAATCCCAACTATAACTTCAGAGAAAAGATATTTTGCTAAGAAAACCAGATAACTAAAGATAGTATTCTGGGGGTTTGTCTTGGAGAAATATTCAAGGGAATGACAAGTTCATTTTTTTAAAGGAGGGATTTTTTTTTTAACTTGCCTTGGTATTATTTATCTCCATTGTTACTTTCAGTTTTCTAGTAAGTTCTGAAAGACTTTTTACAGACATTTGTTTTACTGAACATCATGCTAAAATTTTTCAGTCAGGTCAAGGAAACCTTAGACTTCTCTTACGTCACCATTTTCTCATGCATCATTTTGATACTTTGAACATCATTGCTGTTGCTTTACCAAATTTCTGTTGGTGTTTCAGGACAACAGAACATAAAATAATTTTTTCTGGGGCACCTGGGTGACTCAGTTGGTTGAGCATCTGACTTCAGCTCAGGTCATGATCTCACAGTTCATGGGTTGAAGCCCCATGTCAGCCTCTGTGCTGACAGCTCAGAGCCTGAAGCCTGCTTCAGATTCTGTGTCTCCCTCTCTCTGCCCCTTCCCTGCTTGTGCTCTCTTTCTCTCTCTCTCTCTCTCTCTCTCTCTCTCTCTCTCTCTCTCTCTCTCTCTCAAAAATAAATAAATAAATATAAAAAAATAATTTTGTTGGATGTAAACTATGGTACTATTGATTTTCACATACTGAATATGTTAATATTTGCACATTAAGACAATAAAATCTATTTCCATTTCCACTACAACAGAGAATAAAACTGTTTACAGAAATTCTGCATTCCAACTAAGGTTTCTCTGTTGTCAATCTTGTTGCCAAAATTTTATTAGAGAATTTGAGACTTGGCTGTACTTCACCCATATTGCTATCTATGGATTCTTAAGATTGCTTTAACAATTAAATAGAAGTTATTCTCCTTTGAGAAGGTGTTTTAAAAATTATAGGAAATTCCTTTTATTTGAAGGATGGTCCAAAGTTTTTAATGCTGTCAGTAGGCCTACTCAGAACACTGTAGTTGTTAGTATCATTACTAATTATGATTCTCAGCGAAAATAATAAATCCTTATTTTACCAAAAAATAGGATAACCATTTTCTTTTCTTTGTAATCCTCAAATCAAAATTTTACTATGAATTTGAAGGGACCACAGATTATTTTTGGCTCATGTTTATCTATTTAAAACATAACAAAATTTAAGAAAATAGCAAACTATACTTCAATAGAGTCATCATCCAGCTTCAACTATCATTCAACTATTATTGACTTATGAGCAACCTTATTTTTCTTTTTTTTAAATTTTTTTTTCAATGTTTTTATTTATTTTTGGGACAGAGAGAGAGCATGAACGGGGGAGGGGCAGAGAGAGAGGGAGACACAGAATCGGAAACAGGCTCCAGGCTCTGAGCCATCAGCCCAGAGCCCGACGCGGGGCTCGAACTCCCGGACCGCGAGATCGTGACCTGGCTGAAGTCGGACGCTCAACCGACTGCACCACCCAGGCGCCCCATCAACCTTATTTTTCAATAGCACCACTCACTCCTGCCCCCCCCCCAATTTTGAAGGAATTCCCAGACATATCATTTCAACTGTAAATATTTTAGTATGTATCTCTAAAAGAGAACTTTAAAAAATGTAACTATGATATCTTTATCACACCTAAAAATTAATGACAGCTTCTTATTCAATATTTACTTAGTACTCAGTATTCAAATGTTCCTGTTTGTCTCATGAAACATGTTATCATTTTTTTTTCAAATTAGGATACAAATCAATATAATTGGCTGGCACCTGTCTAAGTATTCTTTAACCTTGAGGTCTCCCTGTTTACCTTTTAAGATGAGGACTAAGACACAGAAAAGTTACATGATTTTCCCCACAGACACACTGTGGCTGAACCAGGATTGTACCAGAGTTTTCCATTTGTTCTCTGTCAAGGAAGAAATAAAGGCCATGTGGGGTGGCTTGTTGAAATTCTTCTATTACTAACTCTGTAATGTGCTTTCCACCCTAGTTCCAGAGCAGTATCATGAAGGATCTAGGTCACCTTATAAGGATACCTTACCTTTATCACGTTTGTTTGGGGTCAGAACCTGTGGTCTAAACACCTTATCCTCTCATTCAGACCCCAGTGTATTATAAGAAAATTAGAAGAAAAGAACATTGAATGACAGTATACATTCTTCATGGACAGATTAATGTTACCCAAAAATCCCAAAATGTTATAGTCATTTAGCATCCTACAATTTCCTAGTGTTAATTATTATCACCGAGGGGATTTTCTACTAAAAGATCTGAGATGTCTAAATTAAGTGCCCCCAGCTAGCTGCCAAATCAGTGGTCTTCCGGCCTTTGCCTGCCATTCAAGACAACCAGGGTTCTCAGTAACACCTCAGCTCCAGCAGGAGATGATGGTTCTAGATCCAGTTCTAAATGCAGTCCTTACACCTATGAAATGAGTCAGTTGTACAAAACAGTTTCTAAGAGTCAGCCTCTCATTTCCACCCCCAAAATTCAACTTCCTTCTTTCAGTCATAGTTCAGTGTCTTCTTCATGAGGATCTCCCCCAGAGCAGGGTCTTCATGTCTCCTGGGAGATGGCCCACCCCTTGAGAGCCCCTCACCATACATAACTCATTCACATTCCTGGTACCAAAGTTCAGACCAAAGTTCTAGAGCCTGCTTTTTCTCTAACTCTTATCTGTAGGTCATGGGCTGTGACCCATGGGTGCTCTCTGTTCAGTTGAGCTGATCTATGCTTCCTCCCAAGTATATACCTACAAGTGGAATTGCTAGGTCATATGCTGACTCCATGTTCAACATTTTGAGAAATGGACATGTTTTCCACAGCATCCACATCATTTTACATTCCCACCAACAGTGTATGAAGGTTCAGATTTCTCCACATCCCTGCCAACACTTGTTATTGCTCTCTTTTTTTTTTATCATAGCTATCCTCGGGGGTATGAAGTTGTATTTCATTTTGGTTTTGATTTTCACTTCTCTAGTAACTAGTGATGTTGAACATCTTTTCATACACTTATCAGCCATTCATATATCTCCCCTGGAATATTCTCTACTTTTATCTAACACAGAAAAATAGGATAACAGAGGAATTTTTTTTCCACCATAAAGACAGGGCCTTGGCTACCAAGGGAAATATAGGACACATTTGAAATGGGCATTGCAAAACTTCTAGCTAAACACAGAAAGCCATGGGCTTCAGCTATGTCATTAACTTGCAGAAGTTAAGATAAATAGACTTGTGTGTACATACAGCAACAATACACACAGCCTTCCATAGCTTGAAACGGCTGTTCATATTTAGGGGTAATGGTAGGGATAGGATTATCTTGTATAGGTTGAGATGGTTTTGAAAGGTTTCCTCACTGAGAATACATTGTAATAGTGAACCAAAAGATTCTTGCCCTCTCTCGGTTTTGTGAGTGCATCAATGTGACCTAGTGCAACTGGGCTTTGACTTCCTGATTGGTAGGATAAGACGGTTGGCTATATTTACTTGTCCTAAATATTTTATGTATCTCTGAGAGTAAAGGAAACATCAACCAGGAGTGAAAAGGTTTTTTAAAAAAATTCTGTATAGTTCATATCAAAGGGCTTTTTCTCCTGATGATGATGATGATGACAATGAGAATGTCATCGGTAGAGTAATCTTAAGGAAAAGAGCAGATACAAAGACTCTTGAATGTGTATAGAAAACTATTAAAAGGTGTGGAGACAGTGTGGGGAAAGGTTCCTGGGGAGAGAAATGATGGAAACCATACTATTGACAGTAACATTTTTTAACTTCATAGCAGTGGATGTTCAATTATTAAACAACACTTATGGAGCACTCACTATGTGCTGTAGATGGAGAGAAAATGGTATAAATTCAGAAAAGAAGCAAGAGGAGACATTTCAAGGGTATGGAAAAGGAGAAGTATGCTCTGGGGCCGTTTTCCCTCCAACTCCAAGAAGCAGCAGCTGGTAGTGGCCGTCATCATAAGGAAGCTTCAGGAAAATGATGACACCTGCCGAGGGATTTCACCAAGACACTCACAGGTCTTGGTAAACACGAGCTAATTAATTTTCACAACACCCTTGTGAGGTGGGAAGTAGCATTTTCCTAGTTTTACAGATGGGGAAGTGTCAGCACATAAACATAAATGATTTGGCCCCTTTACATAGTGAAGTTGTGACAGGGCTGGGAATAAGAAGTCCTGGAAATTCAACTTCCAGACCTTCATTTTTAACTTCTATTCCAATTCATCCCCTTAGTGAAAGTGTTTCCTTTTCCTGTAAAATAATATTGGATAATGTATTGACACTAGCTTTATGGATACATAATTACTTAGTGTAGTTATTCCCAAGAATATAAAATCATCACACTGGAGACAGGGCCTTAGACTAAGTCCTCCAAGTTAACCCCCTCATTATTTATGTTAAATTATTCACCACAGACATAGGATTTACTAGTACCAGAGTAAAGATTAGTGCCCTTCAATATCTTTACTCGTGGTGGCCAACTTCAGTTTTAGTACATTCTACACATGGGCTCCCACTGTTTCCTTTTCTGTGGAATGCCACAGAGTTGTACAAACTAAACATGTCATGGTTGGAAGTCCCCATAAAAGCTATCAACGCCAACAATGCCTTTGCCTCCTAAATCTTCTGTACCGTCTCTCCATTAAGTGGCTGCCCAGACTGTGATTAAACACAACCAATGTTCAGACAGCCAAAACCTGCTAGGCAGCTCATGCCACCTCTCAGCTGCCCAGAGTTCCTCTCCCCATTTGACAGCCATCAGATCACTGCCCCTTCCACAGCTGATCCCCAGTCCCTACCTACCCACCCTACAAGATGTCTCTTATTTGATTCTTCCTGGCCATATCAATTGCTATCAACTTACTATTCTTTCAGTAAACATTTATGAAGCCCACCATCTATAGGCGTCACCAACCATAAAAAGATAAATAAGGAAAACAAGCCAACAGAGGAAACTATACATAAATAAGCCCTCTTTTAAAAAAATTTTAATGTTTATTTTTGAGAGAGAGAGAGAGAGAGAGAGAGAGAGAGAGAGAGATACAGAGGGCTGGTAGGGGAGAGACAGAGAGAGAGGGAGACACAGAATCCAAAGCAAGCTTCAGGCTCTGAGATGTCAGCACAGAGCCCGATGTGGGAGTTTAACTCATCATGACCTGAGCTGAAGTCGAACACTTAACTGACTGAGACACCCAGGTGCCCCCCCATGAATAAACACCCTTAATAAAAAGTGATAAAGGCTTTGATGGAGCGTTATAAAACATTAGCAGAACAAACATTACTTGCCTACCCTCTATGAGCACTAGAGATACGAAACAATTATTTCCTGCCCTTCAGAAGTTTATAGTCTGAAAGAAAGGAGAAGAATGTAAGTGTTGACTCGTTATTAGAATCCAAGTAAGGATGGGGTGCCTGGGTGGCTCAGTCGATTGAGCATCTGACTCTTGATTTCAGCTCAGGTCATAATCTCACGGTTTGTGAGTTTGAGCCTGATGTCAGGCTCTGTGCTGGTGGTGCAGAGCCTGCTTGGGATTCTCTCTCTCCCTCTCTCTCTCTGCCCCTCCCCTGCTTGTGCTCTCTCTCTCTCTCTCTGCCCCTCTCAAAACTAAATAAACTTAAAAAAAATATTTTTAAAGAATCCAAGTAATGACGTGCTATGGAAATATGATATTCCACTGTACTATTTGTAAGATGCTGCCACATGTGATCTGTTAGTAATTTTCATCATTAAGCATTAACTAAACTAAACGGCACAGCCACTGACTTGCACAACCCCGGGGGGGCATCTTCCTACTGCTTCCTGTCAAAACGGTAGCCCCTGGATACCAACTCTCTGTGCCTACTAAGTGCTAGGCACTGGGCACTGAGGGGATAATGTTGAAAGAAAGGAATAATGCTGCTCCCTGGTAACTTACACTTTTGAGGAGGAGACAGACATTCAAGAAATACATATGCAAATAAATATACAACTACAATTGTGATAATAAATGCTATAAAAGTAAAAGAACAGCTTGCTGTTCTTGGAATAAACATGATTTTTAAAAGGATCCGAAAGAAAATTTCTCTGTGAGGACCTGACGCAGCATCCAAGGCCTAAAGGACACATAAAGGGGAACCAGGCAGAGAGAGAAAGAACGTGCAGGCAGAAGGTGGGACAAAGTGTCATGAGCTCTGGGAACTGAGAGAAGGAACAGCACTCCAGAGTGGGTAGCCAGGATGCAGGGCTGGAGGATGCCCCCCCCCCTCCCCGCTCAGACAGCACCTCATGGACCAAGGCAGAGTTTGCGGTGGAAAGTTAAATGTCATAGGAAGCGATAGGAGGATGTTAGGTAGTCTGCTGGGAGCTGAGGAGCAAGAGATGTAATGGAAAAATCAGTTAGTGTGTAGATGCTCAGTAAGCAAATATCAAATATCAAACCCTATGCATTTTCAGAATGGAAATTTTAGTGCTGGTCCGTGTCTTCTCTGTTTTCTCAACTTAATGTATGTGTTTTCAATTAGAAAACACAGTCCTTGCTGGTGTTTGGTCTTTTGTCCTGCTCAAAACAAATAGCTCTCAGTCATGTGAGTAACGGTCTCTTAATGACAAAAGTGTATGAATCCATAAAACAAAACTTGCTTTGGCAAAGTGTTTCATCTCCCGGTCTCTGAATGTTCAGTGTCTTGAGCCTAGGGCACTGTTTGGATTTACCGCCATCTAGTGTCTCTGAAAACATATGTTTATTTGTGCTTCGGAACAAGACACTCCCCAAAACCGTGCAAATGAGCAAATGTATTTCTGCTTCTGGATCGGGAGCATCTCTGTTTTGATTTTATTTATGCTGCATTTGAATGAATATAAAATAAGTCTGGTCTCACTACCCTCTCTCTTTTCTCTATCCAGTTATCTAGGGTTTTGTTGCTCTCCCTGATTTACACTCTGTCTTCTTAAGACTTTTGTTGTTGAGAATTCCTCACAAATGCGGTATGAAGTAGACCAGTAGGCCCGCTGCACAAAAGTGTCTGATTGTAGGGCACACATAGGAGTTGAAGTCGAGCCCATATGCTGCTTTCCAAGTCAAATATTGAGGGGTAGGGAGCAAATATAATTTAGCAACGGCCCTGGTATCACTCCACAATGGTTTCCATACAAAATTCAGGGCTTGCTGTCCCCCCTGAGGCTACTGGTTAGGATTAGTTTTAGTTTCTGTTTTAGTCTGTTTTTACAAGACACAAAAAGATCCTCAGCCCAAAATATACTCTCAAGCTATTACAGTTCATTGCGGTCTGGTGTTGTTAATCAGAGTTTTGCAGAGACTGTTGCAATAAAGAACGCTTTTTCTGAGAATACAAGTTAGGGGTGTACCTGTATTTTTGTTACACTCTTCCATGCACTTGCTCAAATACACCAGGACACATTTTCTTTTCCACCACAGCCTTCATTATAATTCTCTTTTTCTTCAAAGGTCTCAAGCCACTCGTTTCCGTTGGCATCAACCAGCTCCTTTTGACAAGCAGCAGACATGGGCGATAGATAATGTCTATATCGGGGACGGCTGTGTAGATATGTGCAGTGGCCATGGAAGGTGCATCCAAGGAAACTGTGTGTAAGTAGGCTTTGTTTTTCCTTCCTTGCA